>NC_142889.1:8907856-9061356 GCF_051225735.1 Oryctolagus cuniculus | reverse complement strand
ACAAATCAAACTATATGTGGAAACACAGTACATCAATAGAGTGAGGTAAGAATTGTAAGAGTGGCTACCTTTTTAAATAAACCATTTAAGTTACTCATGTAGATGAAAAAAATCTGCATGCTTATTTAGATTAAATATTTAACAGTACTTAACAAATTGTATTACCTGGCTATAATAATAAACAGAAGAGTAAAAAGAAATAGTAACTTGCTTTTCGGACCAAGAATGCCTAAAACCAACTTACATCAACCAAGTAATACAGAATCATTGGAAGCTTTTTCCCTGGGAATGGACTCAGACAAGCTCTCCTCTTTTCACTAGCTGCCTCCGACATTGCACTGAAGTGGTGCACTCTTGGAAACACGCTTTAAGGACCGACATTTAAGGAACAGTATTTGAGAGTCACACTTTCGGATGAAAGGTAACTCCACATAATCCAAACCCAGCTAAATCAATTTACTGGATGCAATAGCAATAACTGAAATTCACAGAATTACTATGTAGCAACAAACACAATAGGAAAATAAAACTAAACGACAAAACACAGAATAGGAACTACATATCTAAAGAATGAACCAAAAAAGGTCTAATCTATGTAATATGTGTAAACATCTATCAGTGAAAACGGTACGTTAAGAAAAGACTAGGAAGACCTAACAGAAAAATAGATCGAGCATATGCAGAAAGCAATACTAAAAATGGTCCAAAGGCCACTGAATGTTCAGTGGACTGTTAAGGCACCCTCAGCAGGTTACTGCAAACTGCAGATCATAACTTGCTAGCGGGAACTCAGACACATGAGGTAAAGAGGAGAGCACGAAGTGGGACGAACAGAAAAGTGAGCACCCTCCATCTTTTGAGAGGTGTGGGACAAAACAGAAAGCAGCCGCTTCAAATCAGACCTCAAACCTCGACATTCACTTCCCCAGTCACCCGGCACAACTCCACGTGACCCCACTGTGACGGAGAGGGCTTTGATTGGCTGAGTCACTCGCTATGGCATACGCACACAACGGGCGTGCAAACTGTCCAATCAGCAGGCACGCTAGCTGCACCAATAGGTACTCCGACTCCGCGGGATCCCTTTGAGAAGACGCCATAGTTGCGCATGGGTTTGGCTGATAGACGTTGAACAGCGCTTAGCGCTTCAAACTCTCCTTTCTGGTGCCCTTCCTCTGCGTGGGGCGGAGCAAAGGAGAAGCTTGGGATCCCTTGGAAGCCGGAAAGTGGTGAGTGCACGAGGCTGGGCCTCTCATGGGGATGAGTGAGTAACCGGTGGCAACACACTGGAAATGACTAACGTGAGCCACAGGGCTCCCCGTGCTCAGTTTCATAAGTTTCAGAGCCTAGCTTTGTGCTGGGGCAGCAGCTACCTGGATCCCGCCCCATCCATGGCGTGTAGAATGGGCCAACACCGAGGACCCTAGTCATCCCAAACCCCTTCCTGCAAGCAGCGGCGTTGGCTCAGTATGAGCAGCTTTGTACCATCAGCCCGTGTCTACAGTGAGGCCACGGTGGTCACTAAGGAAAACCAGGACTGCAAGCGGGGATTGACGCAGAGAAAACCTGCTGTCTGTGGGGCCGTCAGTCACTCCTGTCCTGGTAGTGGTTATCGGAATCCCCTGAGTTTCCTGTCCCGAGTCCCTGCAGAATAGCCTTCCTAAGGGTCCAGTCCTTTTTCTCTGCCTGTTGACACAGAGCCACAGACAGAGTAAGTTGGAAACAAAACTTTTATTTTAGCTGCAAGTTATGGTCCTCTACATGGAGGAGGCCTGAAACTTCGCAGGACCTAATGTGGAGTCAGAAAGGATCAGCAGGAGACACCAAGCCAGTTAGCCTTTTTTAGGGACACTGCTGAGTTTCCTCAGGTATTCTTAAGGGAAAGAGCCGATGGGCCCTTAAAGAACCTCCTTTTTCTTTCTGATAATGGAAATTAAATTTTCACAAGAAATTCAGATGGGTGTCATCCCGTAGCCATCTTCTTTCATTTCTTTAACAGAGTCATGCTGCTGTTTGATTTCTCTGAGCCCATCCGTTTTGGAATTAGTTCCATGCTTTGTGCATGATTGTTTGATTTCGTAGGATTAACCTGAGTAGAAAGGATGATAGGGAAAATTCGTGAAGTCATTGTTTTCTGCTAACTTCTAGTAGGAATAGGTGCACCCATGGATTGACCACCCTGGTAGCTCAGTGAGTTTGGGTCAGTTCAAATGACTTCCTATTCCTGTCCACCTTTGCACCCAGAGGTGTCCCAATCCTGTTTTTTTTTTCCCTTTTGTTGTACTTTATAATAAACATTGCCATTTCTACCAAAGAGTAATTTTGCAAATTTTGAAGAAGTTGCTAGGAATTATTGTTATTATACTGGAAAGAGTTTTCCCCCTTTTTTACACACATGTGTGTCTCAGGCTGTGCTTAGGTAGTTCACTGATTCAAGTGTTTAGGGGACTTGGCTTCTTTCAGGTTTATTTTTGAAGGTGTTGGTAGTGCCATTCTTGCTCATGACAGTGCATTGTGATTTTTTTAATGTTCTGAGGAAAATCAGGTTGTAGGTTGTAAATAAATTTAAATTCAGTAGGAAGTGTTGTCAGTATAGAGAATAATATCCAGGTATATTATTCTTGTGAATTACCAATACTTGGAGTGGTCTAATGTATCCTTTCCATATAATTTAAGTAGCTTCACTCTATGATAAAACATTGCTAAATACTCCTCACCACTACTTTTGTATTTATGGAGTGCTATTTAATTATACTTTTTGTCATTAATGTGTCTGTAAATTCACTTGTAATTCTGTAAGCTTTTGCCTTATGCAATTTCTTCCCTGTGTAGGTGCATACATATAAGCATTTTTCTAGGTTGGAGAACTTTCTCCTTTATTTTTATCTAATTTCAATAATGTTTATACTTATACCGTTATAATTTCTAATGCATGATTTGTGAAAATCAGTGTCACCAATCCATTTCTTTGAGCTGCTGTTAGAATGGTTTTTCCTCTTCACCTTTATTTTAACCTAATTGATTCTTTTTTATTATTTAAAATATGTAATTGTATGTCTCAAAGCAGCAAATATTGAATATATTTATTGGTTAAAGATGGAGCTAGTAAATACATCCAGAATGCAGAATGGCAAAATCAAGCTAATTTTGGTGTGTATTATACACATGTTTTATCAAAATAAAATTTGATACGTAATCTCCCAGCGGGTTTCTGTAGAATACACTGTTGTTAAACAGTGCCACCATGTTGTACAATAGGTCACTTTATTGATTTTTTTAAAGATTTTTATCAATTCATTTGAGAGGTAGAGTTACAGACAGTGAGAGGGCGAGACAGAGAAAGGTCTTCCTTCTGTTGGTTCATTCCCCAGATGGCCACACGGCCGGAACTGTGCCGATCTGAAGCCGGGAGCCTCTTCCTGGTGTCCCATGTGGGTGCAGGAGCCCAAACACGTGGGCCATCTTCTACTGCTTTCCCAGGCCATAGCAGAGAGCTGCATTGGAAGAGGAGCAGCCAGGACTGGAATCGGCGCCATATGGGATGCCGAGCTGTAGGCGGAGGATTCACTCACCTCGCCACGGCGCCCACCCCCGTAGGTCACCTTAATTTACTCTGATATAAATGAAATTTACCACCCTTTTGATAACATGGCCTCAAATCTGACTCCTCTGTGTGTCTTTATTCTTTTTGTGTTTTTGGACAGGCAGAGTTAGATAGTGAGAGAGAGAGAGAGAGAGAGAGAGAGAGAGAGAGAGAGAGAGAGAGAGAGAGAGAGATAGAGAGAGAAAGGTCTTCCTTTTCCGTTAGTTTACCCCCAAATGGCCACTACAGCTGTTGTGTTGCAGCCCTTGTGCTGCGCCAGTCAGAAGCCAGGAGCCAGGTGCTTTCTCCTGGTCTGCCATGTGGGTGCAGGGCTGAAGGACTTGGGCCATCCTCCACCGCCTTCCCGGGCCACAGCAGAGAGCTGGACTGGAAGAAGAGCAACTGGTACTAGAACCCGGCGCCCATATGGGATGCTGGTGCCGCAGGCGGAGGCTTAGACTAGCGAGCTGCGGCACTGGCCTTTATTCTTAAAACATATGTTTTTTGGACACAGTAGTGTGTTAAGTCTCATTCCTCATGTATTGCATCAGTCTCTATCTTTTAATTGGTTATCTAGTCTTAATACTCCTTTATGTGTTCTGGACATCGATATCTTGTCAATAAATGTGTTGCAAGTCATTTTCTAGTTTTAGAATTTCATTTTCATTGTCTTTATAGTAACCTAGTTTAAAGTTGTTTAAGTTCAATTTGTCTAAATTTGAAATACAAATTTCCCATGAAATACAAATTTCATATACACATATTTAGGAACACAGTGATATTTTCCAACCTGCCCCCGTTGTGCTCTTGAACCCATAATCCCATGCTCCCACACTTCCAACATTTTCCCTCCTCTATCACCTCTTCTCATTCTTAGTTCTTAAAAGGATCTGTGTTCAGATTACTTCATACTCTTAAGATTAAGCACTCAAAAAGAGTAGGAAACAATAGTAAAAACAATGATAAAAAACACTTTTCTTCAACAATAGAAACTGAAGCTGTAAACGATCGTCAAATAGCAAAACATCGATTTCAATCGTGTGTGATTTAATATTAGGTACTCTGTTAGTTTCCATAGATCAAGGAAAACATACTTTTGTTCTTCGTGTATCTAGCTTTTTTTTTCACTAAGTGTAATGGTCTACTTGCATCCATTTAATCGCTAGAGACAGGGTTTCATTTTTTTTAATCATTGAGTAGTATTCCATAGTATTTCTCTACCTGTCCTCAGTTGATGAGCATTTGAGTTGAATCTATGTCTTTGGTATTGTGAATTGAGCTGCAATAAACATTAGAGTACAGATCACTCCTTCATATGCTGAAGCTGTTTTGTTTGGGCAAATTCCCAGGTATTGGATCATTTGTTCTATTTTCATACTTCTTTTTTTCTAAAGATTTATTTATTTGAGAGAGAGAGAGAGAGAGAGAGAGAGAGAGAGAGAGAGAGGACTTCCATGCACTGGTTCACTCTCCAGTTGGCCGCAACAGCCAAAGAAAGCCAGGAGCTACTTCCAGGTGTCCTAAATTGGGTGCAGCGGCCTGAGGACTTGGGCCATCTTCTACTGCTTTCCCAGGCCATAGCAGAGAGCTGGATTGGAAGAGGAGCATCCAGGACTAGAACAGGTGCCCATGTAGGATGACAGTGCTACAGGCCAGGACTTTAACCCACTGTGCCACAGCGCCGGTCCCTATTTTCATACTTCTGCGGTATCTCCATATTGTCTTCACAGTTGCTGCACCAGTTTACATTTCCACTCACAGTGGATTAGGGTAATTTTCCCCCCATGTCTTTGCCAGCATTTCTTATTTGTTGATTTATATATGAGAGCTATTCTCATTGGTGTTAGGCAAAACCTCCTTGTGGTTTTGATTTGTATTTCCTGAAGGCTAGTGATCGTGGTCAGTGTTTCAAGTGTCTGATAGCCATTTGGATTTGCTCTTCAGAAAAATGCCTGTTTAATCCTTTGTCCATTTCATAACTAGGTTGTTTGTTTTGTGGTTGTTGACTTTCTTGAGGTCTTAATAGATTCTGGATAGTAATCCTTTATCATTTATGTGGTTGCAAATATTTTCTCCTATTCTGTTGGTTTCCGCTTCACTTTGCTAAATATTTCTCTTGCAGTCCAGATGCATCGTTTTTTGCAATCCCATTTGTGAATTTGGACTTTGATTGGCTGTGCTTTTGGGTTATTTTCCAAGAAGTCATTGCCTATGCCAATGTTTGTCTTTCAGAGTTTCCCCACTGTTCTCTATTAATTCAGTGGTATCAGTTTGTAGATTCTGGACCTTGGTGCAATTTGTGTGGGTTTTTGTGTAAGGTGTAAGGTAGGGGTCTTGTTTCATACTTCTGCATATGAAGATCACATTTTCCTAGCACCGTTTGTTGAAGAGATGGTCCTTGATCTAGGGACTGATTTCAGTTTCTGTCTCTCTCTCTCTCTCTCTCACTGTCCACTCTGCCTGTGGAAAAAAAAAAGATAATTGGTGAAGCCTGGGCTGTGGTATAATAGGTTAGACCTCTGGCTGTGGTGCCTGAATCCCATGTTGGCACCAATTTGTGTCGTGGCTGCTCCTCTTCTGATCCAGCTGTCTGCTTATGGCCTGGGAAGGCAGTGGCAGAAAGCCCAACTGATCTGTGTCTGTATCAGTTAAGCTACAGCCATTGTAGCCATTAACCAGGGAAGCATTGGAAGAATGACCTTTCTCACTGCTCCTCACTCTCTCTGTGTGTAACTGTACCTCTCAAATAAATAAATACATAAATCATAAAAATATAAGTTGTGCCATTGTAATCCATAAGAAGTACTTTGGAAATTTATATTCATTAAAAAAAAGTTAAAAAAAATAAGTTGTTTGTAGATGTGTGGATTGATTGATTGTCCCACTGCCCACACGTCTATTTTGTGTTTTTTGCTTGTATGCCATTACCAGTCTGTTTTGATCTTAAGTGCCCTGTGGAAGCCTTGAAATCTGATATTATGATGCGTCTGGCTTTGTTTTTGTATATAAGATTGCTTTAGCTATCTGAGGTCTTATGTTTCCATTTTAATTTTAGAGTCATTTTTTCTTCTAGGTCTGAGAAGAATGCCACTGGTATTTTGATTGAGATCACACTAAGACTCTTAAGTTGCTTTGGGTATTCTGAAAACTTTGATGATATTACCTCCTCTAATCCGCGATGAACAGAGACGATTTTTCCATTTTTTGGTGTATGTCTTCTATTTAATAGTTTGTAATTTTATTGTAGGAGTATTTGACATTCTTGGTTACATTTATTCCAAGGCATTCAATTGTTTCTGTATCTTATATCAGATGTTTCCTTAACAAGGAGATAAAGATGTTTTCCTACATTTCCTTTTACTAATTCTAAGGTTTTACTTTTCAGGCGTTAATTTGGTAATCTACCTATAATGGCTTACTTCTAGAAGTGTTGTGCAGAGGGGAATTTTTATAAGGAAAATTCCGGAATGTAACAGATGGCAGGTTTTAAAGGATTCGTAGAATTATGCCAACTGTCTAAGCAATGAAAGGATGTATCAGGAAGGGAGAGCAGCAAAAGTGGTAGTGAGAGGTCTTGCATCTGCTGCTTCACTCCCCAGCTGGCTGCAACGGCCAAAGGAAGCCTGGAGCCAGGAGCCAGGAGCTTCTTCCAGGACTCCCACCTTGGGTGCAGGGACCCAAGGTCCTGGCTGTCTTCTACTGCTATATATAGAGTGAGAGAGAGGAGGGCGGGGCTGGGAAGATGGTCTAGGCAGGATCAGAAACAAGATATTGGGATGAACAATACCAAGTGGATAAGGAGAGGAGAATAGGAGTGCTGTAATATGATCCACAATTAGCCCAGGGCAAGACAGATGTGGTAGAAGCACTGGAACTAGAACAGGAGAGGCAGTTTAGTTCGGTTCCAGAAGACACCATCTTTCCAGTTCGAAACTGTTGAAACATTGGATAGGAGCCTGCCTACACAAACATGTTGAAAGTGCTGTCTAGTACCTGACACATAAAGGCTGACATGGATGGACATTTGTCATTTACAGAATTCTTCGTACAGATGATTGTGATTACCCCATTTCTATTAGTAGTGTTTTTAATTGCAACTCAAGTAATCATTGTGTAAGGATAGGTGATACCGTAAGGGATGTTGAATCCTGTGATTTTCATCTAATGACATCAAGTGTTGTGCTTTAGAACATAGCTATTCAGTATGAATTAGAGAAAACTGGGAAACATCCATGCAGAATTATTCACATTTTGCTTAGAGTTCCTTTCACAGTACAACGCAGACATGTATGTATAGTCACAACAGAGATTGTGTGCACTGTCTTGCCTGAAATATTTTATATCTGTCCTTCCTGAAAGTTTCTCAGCTTGTGATTTAAATCCTAGGGCAAATGGAACAAGCCTCTCATCACCTAACATGAAAATAACCACAGTAAATTAACACTAGCTTATATGTTTTACTCATCATGCGAGGGAGTGTCAGTCTCGTATTGTAGAGAAGGAAGGCAACAAAAGGATTGATTGATTGATTGATTTGAAAGTTTGAGTTAGAGCCATAGAGATAGATAGGGAGAGGGAGAGAAAGAGAGAGAATCTACCATCCACTGTCTCACTTCTCTGATAGATGCATCAGCCGGTGGCTGGTACCAGGCCAAAACCAGGAGCAGCCAGTAGCTTCTTCCTAGTCTCCCATGAGGGTAGTTGGGTCACAGGCACTTGGGCCAACTTCTACTACTTTTCCCCAGGCCATTATCCGGGAGCTGAATTGGAACTAGAGAATCTGGGACATGAACCGCTGCCCATATGGGATCCAGTGGTGAAAGGGGTGGCTGTACACTCTTCACCACAGTGCTAGCCCCAGGTTTTCAATTCTGATTTGGCATGATTGCATGAACACAGATACTTTGGGGTCTCAAATGTCTGAATTTCCATTGCCAATATATGAGTGTTAAGGAAAGCTAATGCAAAAAAAAAAAAAAACTTTACTGATTCAAATAAACTGTTTTCTGTAAGAGTTATTGATATTCTCAATTACATTCACAATACATATAGATATAATATTTTCTCTGAAGAGTGGTGCATATTTTATTTTTATTTTCCTCACATAGGGAAGAAATTATGCTAATTTATCGGCAAGATTATCTTCATATAAAGACCACTGATCATGGTTTCAGTACTTTTTTGGTTCATTTAGATCCATCTTAAAATCCTGAAACATGTTGAGTGTATTTTGAGCTTGCTGACCTGGGTGGGGCCCATCTACTTTTTGGAAACTCTATTTGTAAATTATGAGGTTTACTTAGGTCTTTTATGAGGAACACAGTTTGTATTGTTCAAAATTTACAGCAAGTTTTATTAGAGAAGATATGGAATAACAAAGAATATGAAAGAATATGTAGTTGTACTACCCACTTCTTTATTTGTCTTTTTTTCCCCTTTGGTGTCTTGTCTATACATTCATTCAGTGTCCCCATTTGTTTAGCTGGCTAGTCTCTCTATTTCTCCATTTTATCCCTGTGCCCATTGTCTCTCCCTTCATCATTCCCTCCATTGTCATAGTATAAATTCCTCCTATCTTGTTTTACACTCAAAATGCCCATCCATCCATTCATCTAGACATCCATTTCCTACTTCTCTCTAATTAGGAAACATGGCTAATTAAACACCAAACAAGGATGGCACTACAAAGGGACAAGAATAGGTGAATTCAGATAAAAGAGATGCAAAATTCCCAAATCCACAGATAGTCAAAAAACACTCGGAACAGCATATGATAAGCAATTGTTTTACTGTCAATAAATGTGTAACATTATAAATAAACCTTTAAAAGTACAAGGTAAAATGAAAATAATCACTTCAATGAATGCTAAGACTTAACTTGATAAAATGTGAAGGAGGTACCTTTCTCTGAAGGGAGGAGAGAACATCTACTTTGACCATGGCTTTGTCTAAATATGATCAGAGTCGGTGAACTCAGGGGGCTTCCATAGCCTTGGCAGCTCATGACAAGAGCCTAGGGTGATTACTGATGCCATAAACAAGAGTGTCAAGTTGTTAAGTCAACAAGAGGAATCACTGTGCACTTACTCCTCATGTAGGATCTCTGTCCTTAGTGTGCTGTGCATTGAGATTTAATGCTATAACTAGTACTCAAACAGTATTTTTCACTTTATGTTTCTGTGTGGGAGCAAACTGTTGAAATCTTTACTTAATGTATGCTAAACTGATCTTCTGTATATAAGAGGATCGAGGGTGAATCCTGATGTGAATGGAAGGGGAGAGGGAGTGGGAAAGGGGAGGGTTGCGGGTGGGAGGGACTTTATGGGTGGGAAGCCATTGTAATCCATAAGCTGTACTTTGGAAATTTATATTCATTAAATAAAAGTTAAAAAAATAAAAATGAAAAAAGATTTATATATTAACTTACTGCAAAAGCAGAGATGGAGACGGACAGGTTCTCTGGTTTACTCCCCCAGTGGTCACAGTAGATAGGGCTGGTCCAAGCAGGAGCCGGGATCGATCCAGAAACTCTATCCAGATTTCTCACATAGGTAGCAGGGGTAAAAGTACTTGGACCCTACTACATTGCTTTCCCAGGTATATGAGCAGGGAGCTGGATTAGAAGCAGGGGATCTGGGACTCAAGCTGTATTCCATTATGGGATGCTGACATTGTGTGTGGTGATTTAAACTTCCTGACCACGTCCCTGGTCCTGCTTTGAACATATCTCTTTAAACTTGCTACATATTTGTAATGGAAGGAAATGTTTTAATTTGATAAAGCATGTAGCCTCAAAATGGAAAGCTTGTCCCATCTGTGATGGTAAAATAATCAGCAGCTTTCCCATGTATAAAAGCATGTAACAGAAGGAAGCCCATTCTCCACACTGCAGTCAGGCATTGAATTAGCAATATAAATTAAAGAGGGAATACAAGAGATAAAGGAGGAGACAGAGAAGATAGAGATCACATATCCTGATAGTCCAAGATACTCCATTATCAAATATAGGAACTAACAGTTCCTTCAGAATACAAGACATCCTACAAATGGGTAAGCAAAAACATGATAAGAAATGCATTGTATGTGTGTGTATATGCAATATAAAAATAAGCATAAAGCCATAAATCGTATGTATGTTGTATATAAAATAAGGTACAAATGTGTAATGTTGAGAAAAGATGATGATAGAAGGGTAATTGGAAAGGTGTATCTGTCTGTGAGTTTGAAAATTCACTATTGAACATTGATTAGTTTTCCTTCAAGTTAAACTATAAATTCAATACCTTATGGCACACATTGAGGAAAATTTGTAATATGCCATATGGTGGGCCAATTATAAAGACCACATTAAAGGAAATTCACAGAATTATCCTTAGGAAAATTATAAATAAACATATTGTACCACCATCAACACATGCTACATTCAGCATATTAAAAGTATAAAGCTTCCTTGGGGAAAATCTCAATGAAATAGATTCAGGGTTCAGAAACACATGACATCTTGTAATACCTGACTGCAAAAATTGTGTGGGTTTGTTTTATGAAATCACAAGTCATCCCAGCACAAAGCACACATGTTTCCTATCTGCTTTTACAATAATAATGTATCACTTGGAGATTTAATGCAGTAAAGTAGCCCGGAACTGGAGGCCAAAATTGAAAAGATGTCCTGAATCACCCTGACCCTCCCCTTGGCCCTGTGGTACACAGGCAGGAAAGTGACTCAGACATGCACCATCATGCTGAATGTCAGGAACTTGCTTTCATGAAATCTGTCGGGCAGGTTCCCGACTGGGAAAGCCATGGTGACTTCCCAGGTCCGAGTGACAGGTATCCCATGGCAGAGAAGAAAACAGTGACTGAACCTCGTTGCACATGGTGATACTACGACCATGATCAAAATGTGCTTCTGCATCATAAAGAAGAGAGGTTACAGGCCCGATTCCACAGCCATTTGGATCCAGAAAGAGATGGGAATGATGAAGCTAGGTGCCTTAGTAATAATTTTTTAAAAAAAAGGTAGGTGTCCCTTATCATTTTTCTTTGAGCAGTGACCTTTGAATGCTGAGTCAGAGTAATTACGTTGGGCAGAGCAGTGGAAATAGGCACAGTGAAAATAAGTCCAAATATGTTCTCCCGGAGATTGCCCATTGTGTCGGGACAGTAATTTTAAAGGGAAGAGCAGAGTAAACAGAAGTTGAGGAAGATGAGCAAGATGTAGCTTGGGAGACTGTTATTTGCAGGAGTTTCTAGAGGTATTGATATCACTGCATGTGAGCCTTCTGGCAATCTGGACACTTAAGACACTAATCCATAACTGGTGAGAAATGAAAATTGTCATTAGCTCAGCGTCAGCAAGTTGCTCTTATTCATAGCCTCCACTGCCAAGAACCACATTGAACTAGTTGTCTCAAAATGTCTTCTCCTGTTTATCTGGACAACAAGTAAAAGAAGGCTATTTTGGGACCAGCGGTGTAGTGCAGCAGGTGAAAGCCCCAACCTGCAGCCTTGGCATCGCGTATGTGTCCAGGTGCACTCTCAGCTGCCCACATCCATTCCAGCTCTCTGCTGTTGCATGTGGGAAAGTAGTGGAGGATGGCCCAAATCCTTGGGCATCTGAACTCATGTAAGAGACCCAGAAGAGGCCCCTGGCTTTGGTTCAGCTCAACTTTGGGCGTTATGGCTATTTGGGGCATGAACTGGCAGATGAAAAACTTCCCTCCTCTCTCTCTCTCTCTCTCTCTCTCTCTCTCTCTCTCTCTCTCTCATTCTCTCTCTCTTTCCCTCTCTCTCTCATTCTCTCTCTCTTTCCCTCCCTATCTTTTCAATAAATAAATCTTTAAAGAAAAGAAGGCTTTTTAGGAAATATTCCAAAATTCATAGTGGCATCTTTTTCATGATATGAGAAAGAATGCGATTATATCTTACTTAACTAGTATGTTCATAAGAACAACTTTTTTTTATTCTCAAAAAGCACATATATATGTATACCACTGAATTTTTCTATGCTGTGTTCTAGGTTTATTCAGCAGCGAACAAGCAAGCAGTAAGAAACAATCATGAGACACATAATTTTCTAATGTTTAGGGAAATAAATGTGACCAATAATACTTTATATTAGTTGAGTAACGCTTAGTACCATAAAACAAATTGTAAATTCTTTCATACAACATGTTGGAAGTTTTACTGTGGTTGATCACTCACTAGATCATATTTGAGGGTACTGACAGTTCCCCAATACTGATTTTTTATAGTTGGAACGATGCTATATGTCTTTGCTAGTTTCAGTCTTCTAAGTGCTTTTCCATAGTTTATTTATTTTTAAGGTATGCCATTTTCTGAACTTTCATTGCATTTGTTTATACGGCTGGCCAACAGAGAAGAATGCAGGTGAATGTGCATACAGAAGCACACACATTTTTTCATTGCTAGTTTATTCCTCATGTCCCAGCAACAGCTGGGCCTGGATGAAAACTGGCTATTTAGGTCAATGCTCCATCTCTTAGGTGGGTGTTTGTTTCCTTGTTGTAGAGTTTCTTGATCTCTTTGTAGAATCTGGTTATTAATCTTTTATCAGTTGCATAATTTGCAAATATTATTCCCATTGGGTCGGTTGCCTCTTCACTTTCCTTACTTTTCCTTTTCAAGTAGGGAAACTTGCCAATTTGATGTAATCCCAATTGTTAATTTTGGCTTTGACTGCCTGTGCCTCTGGGGTCTTTTCCAGGAAGCCTTTGCCTATGCCTACATCTTGCATGGTACCTTGGATGTTCTCTAATAATTTGATGATGTCGGATCATAGGCTTAGATCTTTCATCCATATTGAGTGGATTTTTGTGTAAGGTGTAAGGTAGAGGTCTTGCTTCATGATTCTTGTTTTCCAGCACCATTTATTGAATAGACTGTCCTTGTTCCAGGAATTGGTTTTAGATCCTTGATCAAATATAAGTCGGCGGTAGATGTTTGGGTTGATTTCTGGTATTTCTATTCTGTCCATGGCCTGTCCATCTGTTTCTGTAGCAGTACCATGCTGTTTTGATTATAACTGCCCTGTAGTATGTCCTGAAATCTGGTATTGTGATGTCTCCAGCTCTGTTTTTGTTCTACAGTATTGCTTTTGCTATTTGAGGTCTCCTGTGCCTCCATATGAATTTCCACATCATTTTTCCGAGATCTGAGAAGAATGTCTTTGGTATTTTGATTGGTATCGCATTGAATCTACAAATTGCATGTGGGAGAAAGGACATTTTGATGATATTGATTCTTCCAACCCATGAGCATGGAAGATTTTTCCATTTTTTCGATATCCTCTTCTATTTCTTTCTTTAAGATTTTGTAATTCTCATCCTAGAGATCCTTGGCAGCCTTGGTTAAGTTTATTCTAAGGTGTTTGATTGTTCTTGTAGATGTTGTGAATGGAATTGATCTCGAAGTTCTTTCTCAGCCGTGGCATTGAATGTGTATACGAAGGTTGTTGATTTTTTGTGCATTGATTTTAATTCTGCTACATTTCAAAACTCTTCTCTGAGTTCCAGCGGTCTCTGAGTAGAGTCCTCAGCATCCCCTAAATAAAGAAGCATATCATCTGCAAAGAGGGGTAGTTCATCTTCTTCCTTCCATATTTGTATCTCTGATTTCCTTTTCTAGCCTAATGGCTCTGGCTAAAACTTCCAGTAGTATATTGAATAGCAGTGGGGAGAAGGCATTCCTGCCTGGTACCGGTTCTCACAGGAAATGCTTCCAACGTTTCCCCATTCAATAGATGCTCTCCGTGGGTTTTTTGATAAACTGCCTTGATTGTGTTGAGGAATGTTCCTTCTATCGCCAATTTGCTTGAAGTTTTCATCATGAAAGGGTGTTGTCATTTATCAAATGCTTACTCTGCCTCTATTGAGATATTCATATGGTTTTTATTCTGCAGTTTGTTTAGGTGGTGTATCACATTGATTGTTTTGCGAATGGTGAACCATCCTGCCTACGAGGCATAAATCCCACTTGGTCTGAGTGGGTGATCTTTCTGATGTGTTGTTGCATTCTATTGGCCAGAATTTTATTGAGGATTCTTGTGTCTATATTCATCAGGGAAACTGGTCTGTAATTCTCTTTCTCTGCTGCATCTTTTTCAGGTTTAGGAATCAAGATGATGCTGGCTTCACAGAAGGAATTTGTGAGGACTCTCTCTCCTTCAGTTGTTCTGAATAGTTTGAGAAGAATTGGAGTAGTTCTTCTGTAAATGTCTGATAAAATTCAGCAATGAATCCATCCGGTCCTGGGCTTTTTTCTTTGTTGGGAGGGGCTTTATTACTGATTCAATTTCTGCCTCAGTTATGGGTCTGTTTAGGTTTTCTGTGTCTTCATGGTTCAATTTAGGTAGGATGCAGGTGACCAGGAATCAATCCATTTCTGATAGATTTCCCAATTTGCTGGCATACAAGTCCTGTAGTAATTTCTGATGATTCTCTTTTATTTCTGTGGTGTCTGTTGTTAACATTTCCTTTTCACCTCTGATTATATTGATTTGACTCTTCTCTCTTCTTTTTTTAGTTATTTGGGCTGCTGGTGTATCAATTTTGTTTATTTTTTCAAAAAGCCATTTCTCGGGGGCCAGCGCCGTGGCTTACTTTGTTAATCCTCTGCCTGTGGTGCCGGCATCACATAGGGGCACCAGGTTCTAGTCCTGGTTGCTCCTCTTCCAGTCCAGCTCTCTGCTTTTGCCCGGGGAGGCAGTGGAGGATGGCACAAATGCTCGGGCACCTGCATTGCATGGGAGACCAGGAAGAAGTACCTGGCTCCTGGCTTCGGATTGGCACAGCACTGGCTATAGCTGCCATTTGGGGAGTAAACTAACAGAAGAAAACCTTTCTTTCCCTCTCTCTCTTACTGTCTGTCAAAAAAAAAAAACAGCTGTTTGTTTTGCTGAGCTTTGCTAATTTTTTTAGATTCAATTCTGTTGATTTCTTCTCTACTTTTAATTATTTCTCTTGTACTAGCTTTGGGTTTGGTTTGCTGTATTTTTTCTAGATCCTTGAGATGCACTGATAGCTCATTTCTTTGGTGTCTTTCCAATTTCTTGATGTAGGCACTAGTGCTGTCAACTTTCCTCTCAACACTGCATTTGCTGTATCCCATAAGTTCTGATATGTTGGGTTGTTACCTTCATTTGCTCCCAGAAAGTTTTGGTTTCTCTTTTGATTTCTTCTGTGGCCCACTCTTAACTCAGAAACATGTTGTTTAGTCTCCATGTGTTTGCATATGCTCTAGGGATTCCTGAGTTGCTAATTTCCAGCTCATTCTGTGGTGGTCTGAGAAGATGCATGGTGTGATTTTGATTCTTTTGAATTTGCTGAGACTTGCTTTATGGCCTACTATGTGGTCAGTCCTAGAGATAGTTCCATGCACTGCTGAGAAGAATGTGTGCTCTTCAAGTGTGGGATGAAAAGTTCTGTAGATATCTGTTGGATCCATTTGGTCTGTAGGGTCGATTAAATCTGCTGTTTCCTTGTTGATTTTCTGTCTGGGTGATCTGTCCATTGCTGAAAGTGGAGTATGAAGTCCCCCAATACTATTGTATTGGAATCTAAGTCTCCCTTTAAGTCCCTTAACATATCTTTTAAATATCCAAGTGCCTTGCAATTATGTGCATATACATTTATAATAGTTACATCTTCCTGAGAATTGATCCATTAATCATGATATAGTGCCCCTCTTTGTCTCTCTTGACAGAGTTTTTTTAAAGCCTATTTTTTTCTGATATGAAGATGGCTACGCCAGTTCTCTTTTGGTTTCTGTTAGCAGGGAATATCTTTTTCCCCACCTTTCACTTTCAGTCTGCATGCACCTTTGTCGGAGAGATGGGTTTCTTGTAAGGAGCAAATAGATGGGTTTTGTTTTTTAACCCACTCAGCCATTTGTGCCTTTTAATTGGAGAGTTGAGGCATGAACTATTCAATGTGACTATTGATAAGTAGTGACTTTGCCCTGCCATTTTTCCAAAGATATTTCTAATCTATGCTTTGGCCCTCCTGTGGTCTATTATTGAGAGATTCTTCCTTTACCTTCGTATTGATGACTGGGTTTCTGTGTTTCTGTGTGTAACACACCTGTAAGCATCTTCTGTAGGGTTGGACGAATCGTGACAAATTCTTGCTATTTCTGTTTGCTATGATAGGTCTTTATTTCACCTTCATTCGCACATGAGAGCTTTGCAGGATATAATATTCTGGTAAGGCGGTTTTATTTTTCTCAGTACGTGGGCTATATCTCGGCATTCCCTGCTAGCCTGTAGGGGTTCTGATGTTTCTGATGAAGTCTGCTGTTTCTGAAAGGGTTCTGATGAGACATCTGCTGTGAGTCTAATTGGAGATCCTCTGAGAGTAATCTGACACTTCTCTCTTGCACATTTTAGAATCTTTTCTTCCCATTTCACCTGGAGAGTTTGATTACAACGTGTCCTGGCGAGGATCTCTTCTGGTCTTGTTTATTGGGAGTTCTGTGTGTTTCCTGTACTTGGATGTCTCTGTCCTTCTCCAAACCCGGGACGTTTTCTGCTAGTATCTCACTAAAAATGCCTTGTAACCCTTTCTCTCTCTCCATGCCTTCAGGAACTCCTAGAACCCGATTGTGGGGTATTTTAATAGTATCCTGTAGCTTCACAACAATATTTTTTAGATTTCTAATTCCCTCTTCTTGTCTTTGGTTTGACTGTATACTGCATATGAAATCATTTTTAAAGTGACAATATTCCATTAAAATATTACTAATAGCACGTATTACAGACAACAAGTTTAAGCCAAAAGGCATCTGTGACACAAGAAAACGCCCGAGGGGCCAGAACAGCCTTGTGGGCACTGTATTAAGCCACTGTTTGCCATGACATCATCCCATATCAGAGGGGGCCAGATCAAGTCCCTGCTGCCTTGTTTCTGATCCAGCTTCCTACTGATGTGCCACCGATGGCATCAGAAGATCGTCTGACTTCCTGGGCTTCTGCCAAAAACGTGGCAGAATACGATGTAGATCCTAGCTCCTAAATGTAGCCTGGCTCAGGCTTGGCTGCTGTAGCATATTTGAGGGAGTAAACCAGTGGATTCTGTCGTTCTGCCTTTCAAATACATTAATAAATACATGATTAAGTATTTTTTAAAAGCTGAGTGAAGAGTAGGGGCCGTTAGTGGGGCATGCCAGGTAAGGCATTCCTTGGAATTCAGGCATTCCACATGGGTTCCAGGTATGTCCAAGCTGCTTCATTTTCAATCCAGTTCCCTGATAATGTCCTTGGAAAAGAAGAGGCAAATGGCCCAAGTGTTTGAGCTCCTGTTCCCCTTTTGGGGCACCAGGAAGAAGCTTCAGCCTCCTGGCTTTGGTTTGGCCCCCTCGGCCATTGCAGCCATCTGGAGAGTTTATCAGTGAATGAAACATTTTCGTCTCCATTTCTCTCTCTCCCTTTCTTTTTCCACCTGTCCCTTTCCCTCTCTTGCTGGACCTGACTTTCTAGTATAAAGAAATATTTAAAGAAGAAAGTGAACAATAGGAGATGTTTAAACAATAGATGTTTAAAATCAGTGTTTCCTGAAATTGTATATATGGAATGCAGAAAGGTTGTATACCTTAAAATTTTTTTCGAGGTAAAAAATGTTGAAATGTGAATTAGGAGACAGTTAAACTAGAAATCAGGATGAAGATATCCTATCCTATACTTTCATAATGAATGGTGATAACTAGCTGCTTTTAACAACATAAAAGATTCTGTTGAAATCTCATTTTTCATTATCTCTGCCATTTGTTATCTTTTCCAGTCACAGCGTGGCATGCCAGAGGTACAGTAAGCCTGGCTTTGCATATTATGTACTTTTTATCATTATATATTTGAGTACTAGATGCTTCTGAGATGAAAGCTATAGCACTCTCAATTAAGAGTAAAAGCGTTAGGAAAATGGAACTGCCTGTAGTGTAACTTTCTTAAAGAAGCATCTGTAATGCATGGCAGTTTCTTCAAATTGTACCTAATTCGAGGAAAACCTAGTGTGCAGCAAGATGCTAAAATATCCAAATGGGAAAGCTCTAGAAAGACTTTAATTCAGTAACAAAATTGCTGTTATATGCACCTGCTTTTACTAAAATTTCCATTGACCATTTCATTTTTCATTATTATTCCTGTTGCAGAAGGAGATAGCGAACAATCTAAGCCTGAGTTGTGGCCACTAGGTTATAAGCTCCTTTGGGTCACCAGAGGAAAAGATTCATAGACTTGATGTAGATAAACTACAGGGAGTATGAGGAAGAGTCATAGTACAGAAACAGTTTCACTTGATTTTCTGTTGGTAGTGGAAAAACTGTCCCCCTTGCCACACATGCATTAAAAAGATTAAAGAACATAGTAATGCTGTCCCGCACATGAGATGCAAATTGGATCATCACATACATTTCATTCAGATTGTAAGTATTAATAGTTGGGAGGATATGCAGAAGTTTCCAAAGTTTTACAGGTGAGCATAAGGAAGGGCTGTTTTCATTTGGATCATAGTAGACTCTCCCCTAGAAATGGAAATAAGGAAGAAAAAAAAATAACTGGGCCAGAAACCAAGAAGAACAAACATTTTCTCTTGGAAAACTTGGGAAATTTTGAAGAATTAAGCTGATAAACCACAGATCAGAAATATTACCATACTGTATTTTTCAGTGACTTATCTCAGCAGTAGGAAGTGATCTCAGCCTTTGATTAGACCCACAGTTTGTGTGATGTGATCTCTCAGAATCATCAGACATCTAAATAGAAACCAAACAAAACCAAAATAAATCCACGTTAAGAGTTTGCACAGCCTCAGATCTCATTGCTATTACTCTTCTCAGTGACATTGTTACATTAGTTATCCACCCTAACTACTCAGTCATTAGAGAGGACTCTTGTTTTAATATGCCTTGCTGCATTTCCCACTTGGCTTTGTTTAACTGGGAACTCTCTTTTCCCTTGCAGCATGAGGTGCCCCTCTGTTCCAGGCAGCAGCCAGTAATGGTCGTGGAAAGTTTCCCGGTGTGTGGAGATGGGCTATGAAATTGTGTGGAGCCCCATTCCGGCTATAAAAATCCTTTCTTCTGTTTTACTATGTGTCTTTTCCAAATTCTGTCTTTTAGGATTGCCCTTAATTATATCAGTTACTCACTTTTCTTCCCAGGTGTTCAACTTTTTTTCTGAAATTTATTAGAGTTTAGGTTTCATTTCAGTCAAGAGTCTGCAAGGAATGATTTAGTAATCTGTCTGTGGTAATTTCAGGGAAATATCTTATGTTAATATTTCCCTGGCGTTCTCATAGTTGTTAGCATGGAAACTATATTTTGCTTGAAATGTGTTATTCTGCGTTGAGGAATACTTTTTCTAGGTCAATATATTATCGCATCATTTATAATGACCAGGCTATGGAGGGCTAAATAGAATAATTCACTTGAGCTTGAAGGAATGTAACCTAGTTCTAGAAGTATAGTTTTGGAATTCACGGTATATTTACTCTCTCTTATTTGCAAAAATCTTGAGAGAACATGGATATTGGATGGTGTTCAAATATTCAGGTCTTCTCCGTAACACGGAACATTGTTAATCATAACCAATAGAGACAAACTCATGCCTCACATAATCCCAGTTTTTGTGTGGGCTTGGGCCTGTGCTGTGGCTTAGAGTAAGCCTCCACCTGTGTTGCCTGCATCCCATATGGGCACCAGTTCATGTCGCAGCTGATCCTCTTTTGATCCAGCTCTCTGTTGTGGTCTGGGAAAACAGTAGAAAATACCCTGAGTGTTCAGGTATGAGCACAAATTGAGTTTTGTAAATACTTTTGCAAATCATGAGCTGGTGCTGTGGCATAGTGGGTAAAGTCACCCCCTGCAGTAGCCAGCATCCCATATGGGTGCCACCTCAAGTACTCGCTGCTCCACTTCAATCCAGCGTCCTGCTAATGAACCCAGGAAAGCACTGGAAGATGTCCCAAGTCCCTGGGCCTCTGCACCCACGATAGGAGACTAGGAAGAATCTCTTGGCTTTGGATAAGCCCAGCTATGACCGTTGTGGCCATGTGGGCATGAACCATCAGATAGAAGAGTCAGTCTCTCTCTCCCCGATCCTCTTCTCCCCCTCCACCTCTGCTTCTTTGTAACTCTGCCTTTCAAATAAATAAATTAACCTTTGAAAAACAATACTTCAGATTCAGAGGGTAACCTTGATAGAGTTGAGAGCTTTGTTCTTATGTAGTGAAACATATCAAGGTTTCTTTCTGATCAGCCCTGTAAACCAGAGTCTGACTACATACTAGTACTAGGTTCAGACCAGATAGTTCTTTAGATTTCATTTTATTCTTGAGCTGTAGTCAGCATGCAGGTATGCCTGCAATATTAGGTTGGAACTTAATATCTGATGCGGCAGTATCGGAAGGCTGTTTCTTTCTGGGTTGATTATGTGCTGAGGCTCTCATGTTATGAATAGGATTAGTGTCCTTAGCAGAAAGTCTTGGTAGGAGTGGCAAGGGAGTAGTCGGTCCCATAAAATCTCCTATGAGAGGGAGGATGAGCTGTCAGAAGGCAGAATAAGCTGGTGTCTTTATCTTGGATGTCCCAGTGTTTAGAACTGTGAGCTTCACATTTCTGCTTATAAATTACTCATATAAGGAATTTTTGCATCCTGAATGCATCCAAATATTACTGTGAAACCTTTCATAAATGTCTAAAAGGTGATAAATCTGGTAATATTTAAGAAGCCATGAAAACACAATTGCTCTTCCTGTATTCTTAGGAAATTTACATTTTCAGGTGTCACATATGTCTTTTCCTGTCAGCGCGCACGCGCGTGTACACACATGCACACAGTCACTAACACACCTGCATAATTTTAATTGGAGTTTTGTTGGATGCCTAACTTAGTTCAGTTTGAGGAGAATTGGCATTTGATGGTATTGAATTTTGTCATACACATGGAAGCTGTAGCTTAGTGTCTTCACTGATGGTAAAGATGTAATTGACTTTGAATATCAATCTAGTAACTGCCCATATTGGTGCACTCATTTGTGCCTTTATTAATGTTTGTTTATTGTTAGGATTTTCTTTATAAATGATTGGAGGAAGTTATTTCCACATATATTTCTCCTTTCCCTTTATCTTTGTTTTCTGTATTTCAAATACATTAATTTTTCTCCATTTAATTTTGTATGTAGTGGGTTTTTGGAGACGCTAGTTTTGTTAATGTTTTCTCAAAATGTATTTTTATGCTTCACTTTCTGTAATTGCATTCTGGCCTACTAGCTTCAGGTTCACTGATGTTTAACTCAGTGGTATCAAGTCTACTGATTAGTCTGTCAAGCACATTCTTCACCTTTGTTGATGTGTTTTTCACACACTTATTTTTTTCTGTTTGATTTTTTTCTCCTTTATGTCTGCTGAAATCTTTAGGGTCTCATCCAGATAATCCATCTGTTGTCAAGCAGACTTTAACGTATTAATGGAAATTATTTTAAATGCCAGTCTGATGTTGTGCTCATGTTTTATTTTTGTCCTTTGCTTTGTTTCATGAGTATTTTTGCTTAGTTTATTGCGTGTCTATCATTGTCACGTGAAAAACAGAGCAAAAGAGAGATGGAGGTAAATCGCCGCTGTGACTAGAGTTGGTGTCCCTTTCCCTATCTTATTTCTGGATTTGGAACCTGCATTGATCCACTCCAAACTAAACATATTTTGTTATTATTTCTTCTTTCTGTGGTTTGCATCAGAGGCCACAACTTTTATGTTCTTGTAACTTTACACTCCAAGAGGGCTCCCCTTCCAGGCCATTGCACCCAAGGTGGAGGTATTGCTTTTTGCATCATGTCCTTCTTTGCTCATGTCCTTCTTTGTTCACTTTCCTCTCTGGTGAGATACTGGTGCTGTGTGCTATTTTGTTGCAGTGACTTGGTGCATAGGTTTAAGGAAGAAGATTCACTGTTTTCTGAATAATTTTCACTAGAGGGCTGATACCTTGTCCCTGGTTTTGTGGGCCAGGCCTTCCCATTGATTCTACCCTATACCTGAGTAAAGCTCTGAACCCAGCCTCTCTGTCTGGTCCTCCCCACTGGTTTTCTATTGTGTTTTCCAAGATACAATAGGATTTCACCTGTTTCATAGAAGCTTTAGATTCTGTTTTACCTTGCCAAGTGTTTTTAAGTCTTTTTCATAAGAGGAATAGAGAAAGGTTGAGTCAGGACTTCAGCTTTTTCCACTTTCTTTGGAATTCCCTTCCCATAGTCCTTTACTTCAAAGACATGTTTTCTTGAGTAAGATTCATTGTGAGTGCCCGAGGGAGCCCATGAGGACAGTTTTGTAGGGTAGAATTCATTTTGTTTGTTTCTGTGAGCCACTTGTCACTCTATGCTGTTTTACTAAGTCGCACTATACTTTGCAATATATTCAGCTTTGTAGCTGAAGTCTTACCATGGCCTGGCAGCATCTACATCATGTAAGGAACTGATGACTTTGCGTCTCTCCATGTGTGGACTATCTTTCATCGGATTTTATTTTATACTAGCTGGTTTCATCCTCAGTGGGTTCAGGCTTGATGTAATTATTCAGCAGTTATTACATACATCATAAAATCAATCTGATTCATAAATATGTAGAATTTTATTTCTCAGTTGTGATTTAATAAACTGCATTGATGTTTAACATTTTATAGCTAAGAGTCTGCTCATGTCCAAACTCGCCTTATTGTTTCTGAGGACTGCAATAATGCTCTTTCTAAATTTCTGTTTTCTGAGTTAAACTAGGAGTGTTTCTGAGGTGGAGCTTTGCAATATTAAAATAGATTCCGACCACAATCAAAATAAGCAAATGAATATATAATTTTTACTTAACGTATTCTTACCACACACATGCTTATTTCTTGCTCCTCTTTAAAATCCACTATCTTAAGACGTGACTCTTCTCATTGTTCACTGTGTCATACTGAGATACCATAAACCCGATTCCTTCTGAAATATGTTCAGCTTTTCACCTGAATAGTTGTCATATCCACTTGGGAACTCATAGGATACACTGGAATTTGTCATTTCCATTTTACAGGAATTCTCAGTAACTTATGTCACTCTTATATACTTGCTTCTTTATGAAGCTTTTTTCCCATAGCTTGTTGAATCCATCCTTTGCCTTTGCTTCATCCTTCTGGGTCTCTTTATCAATATATGGTTCTTCTTCCAAAACATTACCTGTGGGATTTCCTGAAGTTTGGTATGAAAATCCTATTCATTTTCACTCATTTGCTCCTATATTCAACTCTCTGCTCCAAAGAGTTCCGAAGGCATGTATCCAAACCAGGTCTCTACCATAGTCTTCATTTTAATTTGATGTGTGGGGGTTCTTCAGCAGTTTGTTGAAGTGTGTATTTTGAAGAAATGAAGATGAAAATCCATGCATAAAAACAAGCTATTCTTTAATTTCATTTTCCCATAAACTCTTTGATGCCTTCTTGAATTTAAGGATATTAAAATTAGATTTTTGAACTCAGCTCAAATTCTTTCATCTTTATTCACTAATGAGTTCCCATTGACCTGGCTTCATAAACTAGAACCCTTAGGCTTACGCTAAGGACTCATTGCTTCCTCAAAACCGTATACTTAAATCAGCAATATGCCTTTTTTTATTTGTTACACATCCTGATATTTGTCCTGTTCAGATAACTTTTCAGCTTGATACTGATCTCCAGTTTTCCTCAACTTCAAAGAAACCATCCATTAGTGTCTCAAATAGCACTATTCTTTCATTTGTAGAGACTGCAGTGATCTTCCTCTCTTATGTATGTGTGTGTATATATATATATATATATATATATATATATATATATATATATGATATGCCTTTTCTTCTAAAAACTTCACTCCTCTATGTAGCAGACTTTCATTACCAAAAACACATGCTTCCTGATAAATAGCCTACCTCACATTTTCTTTTATTAGAGGTTCCTATGGAAATATAAAACTTTGTTTCAGAGAACGTTTTCTAACACTTCATTGAGCAGTGAATTCATAGCTGTGATCTTTATGACAGTGTAAGCTCTGAGGACTTTTTATTTTGACAGACATTTAAAGAGAGAGGCACAGACACACTCACAAACACACACACTCGCACGCACACACACACACACACACACACACAGAGCCTTTCATCTGCTTATTTACGCCCCACACGGCCTCAGTGGCCAAGGGAGCAGGAGCTGAGCTAAAGTCAGGAGCCAGGAGCTTCGTTCAGGTCTCCCATGTGGGTACAGGGGCCCAAGCACTTGGCCCATAGCCCATTGCTTTCCCAGGCCTTAGCATAGAGATGGATCAGAAGGAGGCCAGCCAGGACTCAAACCAGTGCCAATATAGGATGCTGCTGCTGCAAGGCAATGCTTTGACCCACTGTGCCAATGCACCACCACCACCCCAAAATTATTTAGAAACAAGGTCTTATATCATTTAAGATGGTGTTTACAGTGATTTATGAAGAATCCAATAAGTATAAAATGTTCAGTAAATGACTGTTAAATGAATTTAGTTACCACATTTTATTTGCGTATAAAGAATTCATGTTGGTTCCAATAATTTGGGTTACAATGTAAACCGAAAAAAAAGATTCATTGTTCAAAATTCTATGGTGTTTTCTTTGTATTACTATATTTAAAATACGACCGTATGGCCGGCACTGCGGCTCAGTAGGCTAATCCTCCGCCTTGCGGCACCGGCACACCGGGTTCTAGTCCCGGTCGCGGCACCAGATTCTGTCCTGGTTGCCCCTCTTCCAGGCCAGCTCTCTGCTATGGCCAGGGAGTGCAGTGGAGGATGGCCCAAGTACTTGGGCCTTGCTCCCGCATGGGAGACCAGGAAGAAGCACCTGGCTCCTGGCTTCGGATCAGCACAGTGTGCTGGCCACAGTGCGCTGGCCACGGTGGCCATTGGAGGGTGAATCAACGGCAAAAGGAAGACCTTTCCCTCTGTCTCTCTCTCTCACTGTCCACTCTGCCTGTTTAAAAAAAAAAGAAGTAGACAATGGGCCATTTGAGGCCTGCCAAATTTGGCACAGAAGGTTGGTCTACCTGTGAATAATGGTAATATCTGTATGGGTTGCAGTGATTCTCAGAATTTGATTCATAATTGCTAGAAATCTCAGAACAGAAGTCATATGTGCATAGATGCTGATAATCAGAAAAAATGTTTTATAATAGAGTTGATTGGGAAGAGGCATCATCAGTAACCATAAAGCTATACAAAAGTTGGTATTTCAAGAATTGCATGTTTGTGACGATGGACATATATTCTGTTTCTTTTTTGGAAAGGCAGGCTTGGACTGGTGAAAATAGGTTCAAAATAGTACAGTTGGACCCTGGGAAAACACACATCTCATGATCTTTTTGTTCTACTCTGGATAACGCACTCTCTTCCTGAATTCCCTGAGTAGTTAAGACACAGTGTAGACTGGCTTACATCTAACCAACACTGGCGTGCTGATGATCATCTGACTGCTAAAATATGGGGTGAAGGGATATTTATGTCAGAGATTTGGATTACGTGAAAACAATTTTTCAGTATAAAAATCATTGCTTGGACCAAAGTCAACTTTATTTTTAACCGTAGTTACCATTTAGAGTTGCTGTAAATTCTCATGGCATTGATCCGTGGCTACTTTCTCCATCCTATGGTGAATTAGAAATCTAAACTTTATCTTCCTCTGATTACCACATCCCTGACAAGTAGGAAGGAAACATTTCTTATCCTCAGCAATTGTAGTTACTTAAAAAAGCTAAAAATATTTCAAGTCAAACATGTGCACCTACCATCTGACTGAGTGGGAGGATTACTTAGTTTACTCTCTGTCAGCACTGTGGTTGAATTCTGGAGATACAGTGTATAAGAAGTCAGTGTTAACTAATTTTTGTGTAACAGAAGCGACAAGAACTGCATTAGAACAGAATGATTATAGGCAGAAATTAAGTTGTGATTTTGGTTGGCATGTAACTGAGCTCTCACCACTCTGAACAGTTTGTATCCTGTGAACCAGCTGAAGACTTGAAGGATGCTTTCTGTGTTATCTTCCAGGAGGCATTATTTCAAGGTGTGATTTTCAGAATGCTTTATATCTAGCAGTTTATTCAAATATAAAAACCAGAAACGCGGTATTTTGCTTTGTGCAATAAATGTGCCACTGCATTTTTTTTTTCCTTTTGTAAATGGAAACTAAATTGAATTTACCTGGGTGGCAGTTTGCCAGTTTAACGGATCCTGGTGTAGATTGTTTTTTTCTCTCAACAATAAGTGCTTTTTATTCTATTTTGTGAATTCACATTTTGTTCAGTGAGTTTCATACAGCTGAGCTTATGTGTGTAGATTCAGGTAAATATTCAGGGTCATAAGTTTAGTAATAAGTCTTTTGTGGGCACCTCCCACACCTTCAGACCACAGGGGAATTTTGCAACTTGAAAGCAACACAAGTACTTTTTTTGAACAGGTATTATTCTCGAGGGAAAGGCAAAGAGGAAGGGAAGGAGAGGGGAAAAGGAAGAGGAGAAACTTCCATCTGTTGGCTCACTCCCCCCTGATGGCCTGAGTAACCAGGTATAAACCAGGTCGCAGCAGAAATAAGAACTCCACTCTGATCTCCAGTATCAGTGGGAGAGAGCCAAGTACTTGAGACGTCATCTGCTAGTTTACCAGGCACATTATCAGGGGGTTGGATTTGAAGCAGAGGTTCTGGCCCTTGAACAAACTGCCCAGGCATGGGATGCCAGCATCACAAGGAACAGTGTTACTTTACTGTGCCAAAACTGTGGGCCTACCGTCACCCATATGGACTTTATGGACTTTATCAAACTCTTCAACGAAATTGTCATTAGTTCAGACTCAAAACTCGCCTAAATCTCCCTACTGTGTTCCTAGTATAAGGCAGAAGAACATGATTGAAGTATAAAAAATGTAAAGGAAATAGGTAATCCTTTTTAAACACTGATGCTGCAGAGTCTTTCAGATATCTCCTACAATCTCATGTGGAAGATCACGCTACGTAACCACGTTTTGGAGTTGCTTAACCAGTGACAAGTTTTTTTTAACATCTTTGAGTATCAGTTAGCTCTGCGTGCAGGGCAGGACATTACCCTGGGGCATAATACACATTTCATATGTGGGTAATTGCTACCATTGTTGCTAGTATCATTATCATTGCCTTTACTCTTTCAGAGTCCTCCATTCTGCTCTGAGTGAATTAAGGCTCTAAAGCTCCTTGCAGTTTCCTGTTTCCCTGCAGTAGTCACTTTCTAGACCTTTATGTTGTCTGTTCTCTAGCTTAATTGCTTCAGAGCTATTGAGTTCCTGTGTTCTGGGCATCTGCAGTCACTCAGCACAACCTCAGAAAATGATCTGCTCATGTTTACACCCAAGCTGGGCCCTTCTTTTTTTTTAATTTTGTTTGAGAACTACCGCTCCATGCATTTAATATATACAGATGCAAGATCATGATGCTTCTCTCCCCACTACCTCCCTACCACTCATACTTCCTCTTTCTTCTTCCTCCTTCTTCATTTACCCTTCTAATTTTTACAGAGATCAATTTTCAGTTAATTGATATACTTGAAATATTAACCCTACACCGGGTATGAAGAAAAAAACAAAGGAAGTAAAGAACAAACAAACAAACAAACAAGAAAAACATCGTTTCCACATAGTCAAGACAGGGGCTGTTCCGACTCAGCACATCTCAAAGTGTAAGGCTGGCTTCCATAGATTACATTTTAAGTTCTCTTTTGGCACAACACAGAGAGATCATATGGAATTTGTCCCTTTGTGACTGGCTTATTTCACTAAGTATAACGGTTTCCAGTTGCATCTACTTTGCTGCAAATGAGGGAGGTTTTAGGAGTCTGGACATGGAGTGTGATTAGCAGTCTGTCGTGCATGTTATAATCACCACCATTATTGGTATTTGCTGTGTAGGTACGAGGCAACTTTCCATTTAATAATGTGATTTGAGATGTGTCATTAAAGTTTGATTCTCAGCTTTCTCAGTTCTGAAACACTGTTCTTAGAGGATGAGGAAGATCAAGCGAAATAATCAGTTTAAAAGATTTAGCAACGTGCCTAGTACCTACAGAGCAAACTAAATGGTGGCCTCACCACAGTGTTACATTACCTACTCTGTTAGACTCATCATCCACTAATGCAGATATTGCGCTGATCCGATGGCAGGAGCCAGGTACTTATCCTGGTCTCCCATGGGGTGCAGGGCCCAAGCACCTGGGCCATCCTCCACTGCACTCCCTGGCCACAGCAGAGAGCTGGCCTGGAAGAGGGGCAACCGGGACAGAATCCTGTGCCCCAACCAGGACTAGAACCCGGTGTGCCGGCGCGGCAGGCGGAGGATTATCCTAGTGAGCTGTGGCGCCTGCTGAAAGTTGGTTTTGACTGCAGCTTTTTTCTAATCAGATGTGAGGGAGCAGCAGTAGTGGCTCAGGAAATTGATTTTCTGCCATCTTTGTGGGAGATCTCAATTGAGATCCCTGCTGCTGGCTTCTGATCTTTTGGGGAACGAAAAAGCAGAGGAGAGCCTCCCGGTCTGTGTGTCTGTGTCTCTCTAAAATAGAAACACAGATAGCCATTTCTCCTTCCCTCTCACCTGAAACTTCTAGTTCACAGCTCCTGCTCTAACACTGAATGCTCTGCTGCTTTGTGTCCTTCTCAGACACCCAGTAATATGCACCACAGTAAACATTCTCCTATGGATGTAGGATGATGCACTAGTAGTTAGTCCCTGTGGTTTCTTCTCCACATTTTTTATTCTTTTTTTAAAACTTTTATTTAATGAAAATAAATTTCCAAAGTGCAGCTCCTGGATTACAATGGCTTCGCCCCCCCATAACTACCATCCCACTCCTACCCCTCCCATCTCCCGCTCCCTCTCCCCTTCCATTCACATCAAGATTTATTTTCAATTCTCTTTATATACAGAAGATCAGTTTAGCATATATTAAATAAAGATTTCCACAGTTTGCACCCACATAGAAACAGAAAATGAAAAATACTGTTTGAGTACTAGATATAGCATTAAATCACACTGTACAGCACATTAAGGACAGAGATCCTACATGAGGAGTAAGTGCACAGTGACTCCTGTTGTTGACCTAACAAATTGACACTCTTGTTTATGGCATCAGTAATCACCCTAGGCTCTTGTCATGAGTTTCATAGGCTATAAAAGCCTTTTGAGTTCACCGGCTCTGATCCTATTTAGACAAGGTTGTAGTCAAAGTGGAAGTTCTCTCCTCCCTTCAGAGAAAGGTACCTCCTTCTTTGATGACCCGTTCTTTCCACTGGGATCTCACTCATGGAGATCTTTCATTTAGTTCATTTTTTTTTGGACATAGATCTTGGCTTTCCATGCCTGAAATACTCTCAATGCCTTTTCAGCTGGATCCACATGTCTTAAGGGGCTGATTCTGAGGCCAGAGTGCTGTTTAGGACATCTGCCATTCTAATCGTCTGCTGTGTATCTTGCTTCCCGTGTCGGATCTTTCTCTCTTTTTTATTCTATCGGTTAGTATTTGCAGACACTAGACTTGTTTATGTGATCCCTTTGGCTCTTAGTCCTATCATTATGATCAATTGTGAACAGAAATCAATCACTCAGACTAGTGAGGTGGCATTTGTACACGCCACCTTGGTGGGATTGAATTGGAATGCCCTGGTATATTTCTAAGTCTAACATCTGGGACAAGTCAGCTTGAGCATGTCCCAAATTGTACATCTCTTCCCTCTCTTATTCCCACTCTTACATTTAACAGGGATCACATTTCAGTTTCAACACTTAAGAATAACTGCGTATTAATTACAGAATTTAACCAATAGTATTAAGTAGAACAAACAAAAAAATACTAAGAGGGATAACATATTAAGTTGTTCATCCACAGTCAGGGCTAGCGCTGATCAGTCACGGTTTCTCATAGTGTTCATTTCACTTTAAAAGTTTCCTTTTTGGTGCTGGTTAGTTTACTCCAATCAGGGAGAACTTATGATATTTGTCCCTGGGACTGGCTTATTTCACTCAGCATAATGTTTTCCAGATTCCTCCCTTTTGTTGCAAATGACCAGATTTCATTGTTTTTGACTGCTGTATAGTATTCTAAAGAGTACATATCCCATAATTTCTTTATCCAGTCTGCTGTTGATGGGCATTTAAGTTGATTCCAGGTCTTAGCTATTGTGAATTGAGCTGCAAGAAACATTAAGGTGCAGATTATTTTTTTGGTTGCCAATTTCATTTCCTTTGGGTAAATTCCAAGGAGTGGGATGGCTGGGTTGAATGGTAGGGTTATCTTCAGGTTTCTGAGGAATCTCCAGACTGACTTCCATAGTGGCTTGACCAGTTTGCATTCCCACCAACAGTGGGTTAGGGTCCCTTTTCCCCCACATCCTCGCCGGCATCTCCACATTTTAACATGGCTTGATGAAGAATGGCTGCTGCACAGTTTTCACAAAGGACTGAAGCCTGGGCATTTTCTTTGCCTTGTGGTGATTGAACCCTTGGCCCCATTTGCTTTCCATTCTCGCCATGTGAATCGCATTACTGAGGAGCAATGGTTGAGCATGGCAGTGGTAAAACGGTATGTTTCTGTGACTTTTCTTCAGTTGTTTCCTTGTGGGAACTGGAATTCTTGCCCTTCATTGTCTTCCTTTTCCTTTCCCTTTAATGAGCAGGTACATAAATGAGGTTCAGGCGATCATATTTTGCCATACTTGCAATCTCTGTGGTAACTTTTGTTTTTTTCTTGGTAGAGTAGGCTGGAAAATGTACCTTACCCCCAAAATATCATCTTCCCAGTTCCCTGCAACTTATGGATGTGAAACATTGTGTGGCAATGTAGACTTGCTGGAATCATTTAAATCAAGGACTCTGAACTAGAAGGTTTTCCAGGATGATGTGGTTAAGGTCAAATAACCACAGGGTTCCTTTTGAGAAAGGAGCGAAGAAAGTAGCAGTAGGAGTGAAGAGGTTACAGTGGCAGCAGGTGTTAGAGAGATTCTGTATGAAGATGAAGACTGAATAAGAGAAAAAGGCTACAGGCAACCTCTGGATGCTGCAGAGCTTTAGGCTCCTTTCAGGGCTTCCAGTCAGAACCAGTACTACTCACAGCTCCTCATTCCTATATTGCACTTCTGTTCTCCAGAAGCATGCAGCAACACATTGGCATCTTAAGACTCTTGATATCCATAACTAACGGGGGACAGACTTTTATTTTAAGCCAGGGAGATTGCAGTGCTTTTCTGTGTTAGTGAGGGGAAATAAAGTCAGAACATACCTTTCTCTTAGCTCTAGAGATAATATAGGGCATGTTTAATTTTTGACAGGCTAATTTCTTTTGCTGTTGAAATATTATGCAGAATTGAGTTAATAGTAGCCCCAGTCATTACCCTATTCAGGAAGCCACCTGAATTTCCTTCAATTCTGTTGTTCTTTTTTTTTTTTTAATCTCTGCTCACCAGTTCTTTCTTGTTGCTCCTCTCCCTTGGCATAGACTTTAATTTAGTTGACCTCATCTCTCAGAAGTTAATTCCAAGGCCGGCGCCGTGGCTCAATAGGCTAATCCTCCACCTGTGGCACCAGCGCCCTGGGATCTAGTCCCGGTCAGGGCGCTGGAGTCTGTCCCGGTTGCCCCTCTTCCAGGCCAGCTCTCTGCTATGGTCCGGGGGTACAGTGGAAGATGGCCACTTGGGCCCTGCACCCACATGGGAGACCAGGAGGAAGCACGTGGCTCCTGGCTTCGGATCGGCGCGTTGTTGTCTACATGCTCTGAGATTGTTACAGAGATTTAATATGAATTTTGCCTCATGACATTTTGTTCGTTCATGTTCTTCCAATTAATTGGTGTAGTTGGACTTTCCTAATTTTTATCAGTTTGATATATGGTAGCTTGTTTGCATTGCTGACTTTAACTTTACTTTTTCTGGGAGGTAACTGGGGTAATTATTTCTTTATAAATCTCCTATCCTTCAATCAGTGGTCATGGTAAATGACAGAAAGCCTAGAGACAGGGAGACTGAATGAGGCTAGCCTTATGGGCATTGCTGACGTTCAAAGTAAACACATATTGACCGTATGACTTAAGATGTGTTCTATACTGGATGGAAGGCAGAACAGAGGTGCTCCAGATGTGAACTTCTTGTAACAGGGCCCAGATGTTTTCTAGCCAGGGAGCCAGAAATTGTAAATCCAAGGGTTTTCTCTTCTCTGAAAGCAAAAGGGGAGTGACGATGAGCAGTGGCAGAAGAGGCAGGTCTCATTGTGAACCAACATGACACTGATCTCAGTAGAAACAGAAACTACATAGATGTATAGATTCGAAACATATATTTTTTGACCGGCAGATTGAATAGTGAGAGAGAGAGACAGAGAGAAAGTCTTCCTTTTGCTGTTGGTTCACCCTCCAATGGCCCCCGCGGCTGGCGCGCTGCAGGCCAGCGCACCGCGCTGATCCAATGGCAGGAGCCAGGTACTTATCCTGGTCTCCCATGGGGTGCAGTGCCCAAGTACTTGGACCATCCTCCACTGCACTCCCTGGCCACAGCAGAGAGCTATCCTGGAAGAGGGGCAACCGCGACAGAATACAGTGCCCCTACCAGGACTAGAACCCGGTATGCCAGCGCCACAAGGTGGAGGATTAGCCTAGTGAGCCGCAGCGCCGGCCTTGATATGTAACATATTTTTAAACTCTCACCTAGAAGCCAACATGCAGATTGAATTTTGAAATTTAAACCTTCAACTTTTCTTACCAATTTAACAAACATAAGACTTCTTTGTGTCATTTTGATATATGTATACAGAGTGTAATTTTCAAATATTCTTCTTGTTTGTGTATGACATACACTACTAATAGTGTATTTATCTTAAATCTCGTGGTAGGATTTCCATTAGTTAAATTGCGTCATCTTTGGTCATTGATGGTAGCAAATCTGTGGGCCTCCACCTATTTGCTGAACCCCTGGAATGGAGTGATGTCATCAATCTGTCACAGAATATTCCTGGTTACTGTTGACGTACTGTGTTCCAGGCTGGACAGTAATTAGGCGAAGAGAGAGACTCAGGCGATTTGTTCTTGGGTATTCCCATTTCATTCTTTATCAGAGGTGACTTGCTGGGTGCCCAGTTGTAGAGAGGAAGGTAGTAGATTTGAGTAACTTTCCGAAGGTGGAACATACTAATGGAAACCAAAGGCAAATTATTTAGAACCCATATACCATCTCCTGATTTCAAAGAGATCAAAAGGTATGTCTTAGGATATTATCTAGTAACCGGTAATCAAAAACTGCCTTCTGAAAAAGAAAGGGAATAGTCTAATTGTGGAAGAGGAGAGGAGAGAGGGGAAAGGTGGGAGATGGGCTGTGGGTGAAGAGGGGAGAGAGAGAAGGAGAACCTGTGAGTGTGTGTGTGTGTGTGTGTGTGTGTGTGTGTGTACCAGTCTTCCTGAGGATCCAGGTCACTGAGAGTAAATGACCTGTATTATTATCTGTGCAACACAGGGCCTGTGCTACTTTATGGACTTTCCGTGGGTTGCTACGCCACAGACATGGTGATGCACTATGCTTGACAAATGATTGCTTTCTGAAAGAATTGCAGAGGTAGGTGATCGTCTTATAAGTTTTCCACAAGTAAATTATCCTTTCTTTGTGAGGCAAGTGTGACTGCTTGAGATGAAAGCACACTTAAAACAGTTGGGGCAAGAAAACTTGTTTGAGCAGGGGATGACATTATGACATGGTGTGTTAACAGTTGAGATGCCAGCATCCTACCCTCTGACAGAGGATGCTGGGTGACTCTCTGTTGCTCTGCTTCCATTCCAGTTTCCTCCTAATGCACCTGGGGAAGCAGTGGAATACGGGGGCAAATACTTGGGCCCCAGACAGCCTCATTGGAGCCCCTGGTGAAATTCTTGGCATTTGATTTTGGTCTGCCTGGCCTTGGTAGCCTTTGGGGAACTGAATAAGGATATAGACATGTGTCTCAACCCCTTTCTCTCACTATGTTGCAGAAGAAATAAATAAAAAATAAGCAAATGGATAAATAGTTTAAAAAGAAAACTGAGCAAGGATGAGTTCAAAATCATGTGAAGAACTTGTTTACTAAGGGATTTATCCAATAGTCCCACCTGTTCAAGTGCACCCACATATAGTACAGAAACAAACCAGGGGTGACAGATGTTAATATATAATGTGTTGCCTACATACCGTCTTCCAGCTATAAAAACACATTACACCTGAATTTTAATTTGGAACAGACTAAGCTTTTATCAATAACCTGTGATCAACCTATTTCTTGCTTTTATAAGACTTCAGGATATATGGGGAGATCCTTAGGGAGAAGTCTTCATGTGACACATTATGGCCTTAGATTGATGAACACTTTCTCATCATTATAGGCAACTTGCATAGGAAACTTGGATTGTTACCATCCCAGAAGAACAGAAAAGGAAAGAGCATGAAGAGATACAGAGGTTTGTATGGGTGGTGGGTATGGTCATGCCTGAAAGGTGCTTTTGTCATTCCTTTCCTTTGACCTAGACGTATGCTCAGAACTATCAGTAAGGGAGGTAGGCAAATAAAACAACAGGTACACAGGTGGACAGAAGATTGCTTATGTGTTCTACTCTGTTGAAAATGAGACACTGTGCAGTACTGCCACCCATAGTATGCACGGATGGAATAATTAACAACTATCTTACCTTACAGCATTTAATTGCAGGAACAGAATGTGGAGGCCATGAGTGGTCATGGAACCTGCCACGTAGAAGACCCTTATTTAAGTATGGACAAATGCAAATATACACCAGATGTGAAACACATCTCTTACTTTATTAACTTTTTCAGTCAAGTTTTATTTACAAATATGACCTGCACTGTAACCTAAAAGGACCATACCAACCTGATACCACAAAGCAAAGGCTGCTGCTTCCTTTTGTGCTACTTATCCTGCCTCTCAACTGAGGAGAATCTCACTGGGGCAGGGATGGAGAGACTCATGCAGGGAAAGTAGAAGCTTTCTCACAGTAGAAGGTTTTTCTCATAGCACAGAGATGAGCTGAATGATTCTACTCATCAGTTGACACATTCTGCATAGTCCAGAAAAAAATCTCAAAATGTTTGTCTTGCCTTTTCAGTACTATCTTGGAATCTATGAGGCAGCCTAACTTCTTAAAGGAAAGGATTGTTTTAATTCTTGGTTCTCGAGATTTGAAGTCTGGGGTCCTTGTGTTTTTTTTTTTTTTTTTTTTTTTTTTTTTTTTTTTTTTTTTTTTGACAGGCAGAGTGGACAGTGAGAGAGAGAGACAGAGAGAAAGGTCTTCCTTTGCCGTTGGTTCACCCTCCAATGGCCGGCGCGGCCGGCGCGCTGCGGCCGGCGCAGCGCGCTGATCCGATGGCAGGAGCCAGGAGCCAGGTGCTTTTCCTGGTCTCCCATGGGGTGCAGGGCCCAAGCACCTGGGCCATCCTCCACTGCACTCCCTGGCCACAGCAGAGGGCTGGCCTGGAAGAGGGGCAACCGGGACAGAATCCGGCGCCCCGACCGGGACTAGAACCCGGTGTGCCGGCGCCGCAAGGCGGAGGATTAGCCTAGTGAGCCGCGGCGCCGGCCTCCTTGTGTTTTGAAAGGGCAAGAATCCCAAGGTGATACCTAGAACCAGATGTCATGAGGCAGGTAAATAAAACAAGAATACATGAGTCTGTGTTTCTGTGTCAGTCTTACAGACACAGCAGAATTCAGTAAAGTGACCTCTGTGCTAATAATCTGATATAAGCCTAATCACTGCTTAGTGTCCCACCCCTACACCTTGTGGCATCTTATGGACCTAACAACTCAGGTATTTTCAGGAATTGTTTGTTGTATTTTCTTTAAGATTTACTTATTTATTTGGAAAGAATTACAGAGAAGCTGAGGCAGAGGGAGGGATCTTCTTCTGGTGGTCTACTCCCCAGACAGCTACAATGGCTTGAGGTGGGCCTATCTGAACCAGGAGCTTCTTGCTGGTTACCAATATGGATGCAGCATCCCTAGGTCTTGTACCGTCTTCCACTGCTTTCCCAGGCATATGAGTAGGGAAGTGACTTGCAAGTAGAGTAGCTAGGACAGGACTGGCACTCATATCGGATGCGCTCACTGCAGGCATTGGCTTTACCCACTACATATGGTGCCAGCCCCAGGGCTGGCTTCTCTTCTTGGGTGATGGAGGAGTGTCCTTCCTTCCTGTGGCTTCACACTGTCCTTGATTTTCTTCCCCTTCAACAAAAATCTCCAGCCTCTTGTTTCCACTGTCACATATCTCGCCATCCTTTTCACCTTCTTGCCTCCCAGCTTTAAATATCCTCAGGGTGACAGTGAAGATCCCACCATTGTACTCTAGGGTGATGTTCTCATCATAAAAGCCTTGGTCTTCCATCATCAGTAAATTCCCCCTTCACATACTAGGTAATATTCACAAGCTCCAGGGTTAGATTGTGGCCTTCGTGGGCAACATTATTCAGCGTTTCGTAACTATAATGGAGCCATAAAACGCAGTTACAGATAAATGAATACTAAAGTGTGTTACATTTAGTGACAGCACATATTTTGTGACAGCCTTGTTTCATGAAACACATTACAAGTGGGTTCCAAAAGACAATGAAATACACCCTGTTTGCACCAAGCCTAGCACAACCAATTAAACCTCAAAGTTACTTAAGACTTATGTTCCAAAACTTTGGTCATGATCTGCGTGAGTGGCATGCAGCAAACATGAAGATTCACTGAATGGTGAAGCTGGCCTTATTTTTGTGAGCACAACTTCGTTGGGTATCCCCATGCCTGAAACAACATGATTCACTTTCCTACTCTTCTTTTGGATAGATGCACAACCCAGATGAGGTTGCATCTCAAATGGTCATTTTCCCACTGCATTCCAGAAGCCTCAAGAGGCTGCTTTTGAGATTCGTTTGAAGACCTCATGCCATCTTAAGAAAGATGGAGATAGTTCACCCACCTCAAATGATGTGCATTCAGTTTCTTCCTGGAATAGGCCCATTCTTATTGAAGATGGTAAGACAGATGCAAAGGGAAGGTGTGAACTTAGGTGAGAGTTACAACTGAACTGCCGTGGCCAATCCTTTCTCACTCAACTCTTCCCTCAAGATAATGAAGTGCTTCAGGTCACAGCAACTAGACGAAGACTGTGGGGAGTGACACATAGGTAATGTGGCCCCAATAATGGGTCACAGCTCCTCAACACGAACTCGCCATCTGTGGTCACGGAGAGAGCTGCAAACGAGGTCACGGGCACCACTGACACATCTGGAAACCTGTGGCCCCAAATATTGGGAACGATCCCCTGCTCACATACTCTGCTTTTCTATTCCTCCTCACTCAGCTGTTCTATTCCAAAATTTCCCCTGGAACCAATCTTCTCTTATCCTCCTTGCTTGATCATGTGCTTCCCATTGCCTAGTGGAATTGCACAGGGGCGTGCCTGCACCCTCAATTATGTACCCCTTTTCTCTAACTAACCTCATGAATACTTCACACCGCATCACACAGATAACCTGTTTTAACTACCCAGCTCTGGAGCTCATATATGAACACTCATCTGTCTGATGAGAATTCACTTTTGCAGACAGCATTCCCTCTTACATATCCACAAACTCTTACTGCACTCACAGCACCTTCAACCTTTCAAAGTGCTGTATGTGGTGAGAGCTGCTGCATGCTTCCTCCAACATGCAGTATCTAGTGTCTCATGGAGTAACACACTTCTGAACCCCTCCAGCACATAGCACACAAATACCTATGCCTTACAACACACACACACACACACACACCCACACACACCACAGAACACCCATCTGTATGTAATACAACACACACTCAAATCCACGTGATGTGACATTGACATAGAGCCATGTGTGCTAAACACACAGACACAAACATTTTCTTTCTACCTAATTAAAACTTACTGCAGTATTCATATATGTAAGTACTGAATTTATTTCATATTTATTTCAGACCAATTCAAGCCAGTATGTTACAAAGTTACATACATGTGGCACATGATTTCACCACACTGTTTCACTGCAATATGTGAGTGCATCATATACAGCACACCACCTTCATGACACAACTTGATAATCTTAAGAATTCAGTAACAATCAGTGGACTGTGTTAACATTTAACAGCAACAGTGGCATGAGACAATCATGAATATGTATTTTATTCAAGTTCAGAATTCAGCCATTGTTTCATTGGCATGACAAATTAGTGGAGGCCAACAGGGCCAAAAGCAGTAGCCAAGGACTGTGGTACTGAGGAGACCTGAGGGCTGGACCCGGGAAGAAATATAGACAACCCAAAGGGTAGCAGCCCCTTACGCATTTTAAATTGAACCTAAGAGGAAAATGTCATCTTGGATGTGGGAAGGGTGCTCACTGGAAAAAGTCAATCAAGGAGAATAGAAGAAGCTGTGTCCCTGCAGGGAACAATACAGAATATTTAGAGATGTTGGTTATTCTGTAGATAGGATAAGGCCCAATACAGGACTTAAGTGAGGTTACATAAGATATGTGTACATAAGCTTTGGTAAAGCAAGAGAAATGCTAGTTGTATTCCTTCACACACTCTGACACCATTAAAAAAAGAGCTTTAGCACATAGCATGAAGTCCAACCCAATTATATGACTTCTGATCCAAACTCCAGCATCCAATGATGAGACAAATGTGCTGTGCACATGTATGTTATAGTTTTTATCAGGACATGTATTTGGTTGCCTGTGAGATTATGGAATACGTCTATTCTGAGAACTCAGATCATGATCATTAGAATATGTGTGGTTTGGATAAATCAATGAATGAAACATCAACAGCATATTCGTGACCTCTCATTCACATTGCAGACATCTCAATCACCCAGTGTGATCCACAACCTAAAAACTCAATGGAGGGGAAGACCTTGGTCATTGAAGCAGAAGAAACATCTGATAAATTGGAACCCCACATCAGCCACTCACCTTCACCTTTACAACCTCATCCTGGTAAGGACAGCGACAGGTGAGGCTGGGTACATCAGTGCAATGTGTGTGGGTATGTTCAGCAACCATCACGGAAGACAAATGAACACAGAATAAAATAGTGTGCTTAGGGCAAAAAGAACAGTCACAGTCACACAAGGTCAGGGATTAAATATGACAGTTTAACATAAATATGCCAAAGAAAGATGAACACTAATAGCGATTTAAAGAGTCTATTCAGAAAAAAAAAAAAAAAAAACTGGCAAAGGAATTGGCAACGAGCAACAAATCTGAGCTCGGAGATCGCATATTATATTATTGAATATAGATAGGTCTTGATTATTCAAATTCCCAAGAGAAAATAACTAATTCACAACAGATAGAGCAGCTGTGATTAAAGTGCTGAATGACAGTAGGATGTCCGATGCCGACTAGAAGCAGAAGTATTCTGTGCTCCTGTTATTGCTTGAAATAGGGTTAAAACTGATAACTCAAAGGGTACTGAACTCAGGAAACAAAGAGAATTAGGTAAGAAGTGCCCATTCATGAGGTACAAAGATCCTGAATTCACGCATGTGTATGTAATTATCTCCTTTGAATCATTCTTGGAAATTACCCTAAGTTTAACAGCCTAAAACAATGTATGGGGCAGGGGAGGGAGAGAAATTCAACCTATGTTTAAGGGGGCTGCGAGTCAACGTACTGGCATGACTGGTTTCTTCTGTTGGCTGCCAGACGAGTGTCCTTGCCTGCTGAGGCTTCACTTGCTCCTTGTTTTTCAGCCCCTTTCATTCCCTTCCTCTGTTCTTTGCTTCCATTGCCTCATCTGTCTCCCTCACTTTGAGCTTCCTGCATTTCTCTTGGAGATATCTTAGGGATTACATTCAGAAACCACCAATGTGATAATGGTTATCTTCCCATCTCAAACTTCTCAAATATACAGCATCTTCTAAGTCCCTTTTAACTTACCAGGTAAGATCCACAGGTTCCTGTGGTTAAGACATGGAGATATTGGTTGTGGAGCATTGTGCAGCCTTTCACAACTATCATGGAATTTTTAGACAGTAACAGGGGCATGAATACTAACAACACATGGATTGCACTCTGTGTGACATTACTGTTTCAAGACACACAAAGCAAGTGATAGTATAAATGTGTGCTCTGTCTTTTGAGCCAGCAACACCTGGACAAGAATGAAAGTTATTAAAAACATCTGTTTTGAAGCTTTGACCAGGCACATTTCATGGTCTTCATGAGAGTCTGGCATGTAGTGGACAACTGACATTCACTAAATGGATGAAGTTGCTTTCATTCCTGTGAGAGCAAGTCTCATGTGTGGCCACCTGCCCGAAACAACATATCCAGTGATACATTGCCATTTAGATGCAGAAACTGGATGATGTCACATCTCATGGATGTCATTTTGTTGTTTTTCCCCAGCATTGCAAAAGCCTCAAAAGGATGCCTCTGAGATGTGTTTGCAAGGCCTGGTACATCTTAACAAGGACGGAGAGAGTTCATCCAACTCAGATGATGTCTGCTTTGTTTCCTCTTGGAACGAGTCCATTCTTATTGAAGACGGTAAATCAGATGAGAAGGGAAAGCATCAAGCTATGTGACATTTGAAATTGGGTACTGTTCCAAGAAAAAGTCACAGGTTCTCAGCACAGGTCACGAGGAATGAGCACTAGGGGACTTTGAGGGTGTGACTATGGGATGCCCTTAAAGTATGGAAACCAGAACAGAGAACAGAATAAACACATGAAACAAATACCTGTGCACAGACTAACTTGTTATACTCCTGACAAAAAGAATGTAGGCTTATTCTACATGATAGTCTGAAATTCTTTTGTACTCACATAAAGATCCTTGGGATGACATTTATAACCAACATGGATGATAAAGGGTTATCTGTGCACCACAAATTCTGAGAAAAATGGCATCTAAGTGTCATCATTGGCAATCTCGGGAATGTCCAGGGGCTACAGTGATGAAGACATGAACAGCGTGGGGTGGGTGTATTACGCAAGCTTTCACAGCAGTCATACAAATGTTAGAGAGAACGAAGGAGACATAGATAAGTGAACATCACAGTCTCTTACGTCAGTTGTACCCTGACAGCATATTTTTAAGACAACGCACCTACAGTGGCTCCACAAAAACTTGTTATGTACATCGTGTCTAATTAATTAGCCTTTGACACCCAGATACAACTGAAACATTTTTAAACACTTCCCATTTGAAATTTGTCCAGGAGGCAGACTGTGGTCTGCATAGGACTGGCACTCTTAGGATGGTTGCTAGTCAATAGATGGGGAATTCAGCACCATTCCTTTGAAAGCAAGTCCCCTGTGGGCTCAAATGCCTTGAACAATATATGCATTTGACGTGCTGTTCATTTGAATAGATGCAGAAGCCAGATGAAGTCACATCTCAAGGTTGTCTTATTGTCATCTTGTCCCCCCAGAAGGCTCTCAGGCACTGGAGAATGCTCCTGAGTCATGTGTGACGTTCCCATCCCATCTAAAGTCAGAAGGAAAGAGATCCTCAACATCAGATGATGCCCGCTTTGTTTGCTGTCTGGGAGAATCCATTCTTATTGAAGATGACGGTAAGGCACGTGCAAAGGGAAGGTGTGAACTTTGGTGAGTGTTGCAGCTGAGTTCCCCAGGCCAACTCCCGCCCACTCCTCTTTGGGCTCACATAGGAGTATGTTTCAGGGTACAGAACCAGGATGAAGCCCCAGGGGAGAAACCTGTAGGAGTGTCCCAGGAATATCCTGAGAATGGCTCAGAGATCCTCTCCAACAAGTTGCCATCCGTGGGCACTGGGAGGACTAAAGATGAGTCCATGGGTGGTGCGCTCGTGTGTGGAATCCAGATAGAGCCTCCCAAGGCACACTGACTGGCAGGATTTCCATTCCGTACTCATGTGTTGGACTTCTCTACCAGGGGGGCACTGCCATTTCCCTTTCCTCTTTCAGATCATCTCACATCTATCATCTGCCTTCACCATTTCTTTCCTATCCTCTAGTGGCATTGCACTGGGATAGCCTGTCACCCTCATTCCTGAAGAAACCTGCCCCTTACTCTTGTCATGATTGCTTCACACCACCTCACATGTATCAGTATGCCAGACGATCCTGTGTGTGAAGGGCTTTGATTTGCCCAGACAGCACATGTTCTCCATCACAGGGCACTTCATCCAAAGTGAAATCAGCCCTTCAAAGAGATGCATATGCTGCGAGTTGCCGTGTGCTTCCTCCTGCATTGTGCCATCCTCTGAATGTACTGACGTGATAGTGAACCACTCCAACACAGAACATGCTTGCATTTGCCATGGCACAAAACACACACACACACGCACACACACACACACACACACACACACCCAGGAATTCCCCAGGACATGCCATCAACAGAAATACAGAAGTGAATGATGCACACACTGAGGCAAATCGCACCTGAGTTTCCCACCCATTTAAAACTCAACTTGTGACTTAATTGATGATAGCAAATCAGTTATCTATGCTCAGTGCACAAATTTGAGCCAACATGTGACGTTATAACACTTTGCACACTGTAAACACTATACTGTTTTACTTCCGTGTGTGCCTAATGCTCAACCAGAGAAAATCCTGAACAAGTAAACATCTTATGATTTAAATACCGAGTGTTGAGCTGTGATGACTTAGAAGAGCAACAGTGAAATTTTGAATGATGAATATGTGTTGTGTAAAGTAAAATATTGTATTGTTTCATTTGAGATAGTGTTCTTCTAGGCATATTGTAATGAGAGAGGAAAACTGCCAGAAGAGGTGTGGGCAAGCAGAATATGACATCTCAAGACAGAGAGTGGCTTTGAGGGTTCTAGAGGTCAAGAGCTGTGAAGAAGTACAGACAGGTGAAAGACACCAGGCCCTGGTAGATAGAACTTTTAGGACAAAACGTCTTCACTGTGTGGCGAGGAGAGTTGCTAGCGCTCAGTGCAAGAGAGCAGTGATGGAGGATAAAAGCAACAGTGTCCCTACAGGAACAGAGCAGTTTTCTCAGTGATGTTGGTTTCACTGTGTATGGAAGAGAGACCCCCAAAAAACTCAACTGTGAAAGCAGTTACGCTGCATGTCGGGAGTTTTGAAAGTGAAGTTTGGCAGAACATCACAGTTCTATAGTGAAAAAACTAACTCTTCCAGAGCAGAATTTTGGTGCATGTGATGGAGTAAAACCCCAATGCATGACAACTCAACATTTTCAAACTCCAAGTGACAAGTCAGGTGCTTTGGTGCACATGTGCGTTAGGATATTATAGGTGTGAATTTGTATGATGTCTGGAGCCCTGTCTGTTCTCAGACCTCAATATGTGACCTTGAGAATATGCAGGAATAGGAAAAAGCAATGAGCTTTGCCACATGTGTACACCCATGACCACTGTTGCATGTTCCAGAAAGCTCAACCCTACACCAGTGTGATGCACAACCTGCGTACTCTTTGGAGGAAAAGACCCTGGCCAAGAAGTCCGATGAAACATCTGATGAAATGGATTGCCACCTCGGCCACTCAGATTCACATGTGTCCCCTATTTCTGGTAAGGGCAGTGTGAGCTGAGGTGGGGCACACCAGTATATAGGAGAGGGAAACAGACGTGTGGTCTCCAAGCTGTTTAACATTTGTCGCAGAGTGAAGTAGTGTACCCCTAAGAGCAGTCACCCACTTACAAGAATAGGGGTGACATAAAGACATTTAAAAAGGTTATCAAAGGAAGAAGTAAGTGCAACAGTAGCTGACGCAGTCTGTACATGATAAAATCGACTGAACTCATGGTGTGGCCCTCAGGAACAAGTTCTGAGCTAAGTCTTTTGAGAGTATGTGACTGCATATAAGCTTCGATGGCTTAAATCCCCAAAACAATAATACCGATTCAGAACTGATAAATCAGCCCTGATTAAATTGCTGAATTCAACACCATGTCAATGACCCAAAGTAGTCGTATTCTAAGGTCCTGCTATTGTTCAGATTATGGATAAAACTAGTCCTACTAGCAACTATGAACTAGGGACCTAAGAGTATTAGGTATGTAGCGACCTCCCGTGTGTTAGAAAAAGCCTTAATTCAAGCTTAGTATATAAGCTTATACCGTGTAAAGCACTGTTACATATCACCGCGAGCTTACCTATTAGAAATACACATGCTGTAAACTGTTCTCTTACAGACCCGGCAGCAGGGGGACAGATAACACAAAATATGGCTTGCGAGGTTCGCATTCTTTATATTTGCAGGACTGGTCAGTCCCCTGTTGCTTGTAGTGGAGAATGCCCTTGCTTGTTAATACTTGGATTATGGTCTTAGTACTCTGGGATTGATATCTTCTCAATTCTTAGCTCCAGCTCTTGCTTCCATCTGTCAGAACTCACCCATTTTTGACCTTCATGCCCTCTATTAAGTATCCTTTGGATGGCATTTATAACCTACATATGTGGTAAAAGATCATCGCCCCACCTCAAAATCCATGATTCAGTACCATCTGTAAAATCATCCTTGACATACTAGGGACCATCCTGGGGCTTTCCTGATGGAGACATGAACAGTTTGTGAGGGCAGGATTACGCAGCCTTTCACAGCGATCATGCAATTGTTAAAGAGAATGAAGGAGACATAGATAAATGAATATTACAATTTCTTACAATGATTGCACCCTGACAGCATATTTTCAACAGATGCATCAAAAGGGACTCCACAAACAATGTGTATGCATTGTGTCCACTTAGCCTTCAACACCCAGATACAACACTTTCTTTAGAACCTTTGTCCAGGAGGCAGACTGTGGTCAGGGTACTTATGCAGCTCAGAGCAGTTGGTTGGTATTCACTGAATGCTGAAATCATCTCTATTCCTGTGACAGCAAGGCCCCTTGGGGACAAATGCCTTAAACAATATATGCATTCTGTGCACTGTTCATTTGAATAGATGCAGAACCCAGATGAAGTTGCATCTCAGGGTTGTCATGTTGTCATCCTGTTCCACAGAAATATCTAAGGCGCTGGAGAATGCTTCTGAGTCATGTGCGACATTCTCATCCCATCCTAAGTCAGAAGAATATTTCTCCAACTCTGATGTTGACTGCTTTGTTTCTTCTCTGAGTGATTCCATTGCTGTGGAAACAAAAGGTAAGGCAGATTCTAAGGGAAAATATGAATTTTGATGAATGTTGCAGCTGAGATCCCCGTGCCAACTCCTGCTCACTCTGCACTGTGCTCACAATATGAGAGTGTTTCAGGGCACAGAGACTAGGATGAGGACTCCAGGAAGAGACCCATAGGGAGTGTAAGAAGAATGATTCACAGTTCTCAGTAACAATTTGCCATCATTCAGATGGCTTTAATTGAGCCCTGGGCTGTGCTAACATTATGACGGTGTAGGCCGAGCTTCTCCTAGCACACTGACGCAGTCTCCTCATGCAGTTGTTCCTCCAGCTCCATATCATAGATGGCCAGATTTTCTGTTTCTCTGGGAAGTCCCCTCAAATCCACCTCCATTCCTTTCATTCATCTCTTTTTTTTTTTTTTTTGACAGGCAGAGTGGACAGTGAGAGATAGAGAGGCAGAGAGAAAGGTCTTCCTTTTGCTGTTGGTTCACCCTCCAGTGGCCGCTGTGGCCAGCAAGCTGCGGCTGGCGCAATGCACTGATCAGATGGCAGGAGCCAGGTGCTTCTCCTGGACTCCCATGCAGGTGCAGGGCCCAAGGACTTGGGTCATCCTCCACTGCACTCCTGGGCCATAGCAGAGAGCTGGCCTGGAAGAGGGGCAACCAGGACAGAATCCGGTGCCCCGACCGGGACTAGAACCTGGGGTGCTGGTGCTGCAGGCGGAGGATTAGCCTATTGAGCTGCGACGCTGGCATCATTCACTCTTATGATATTTTATATGAACACTCTCATACTCTCTTTCCTGCAGCAGCGTTCCTTTACATTTCATCATTTCACATCCTCTAACAGAAATAACACATCGATCTTCCTAGTTCAAAGTCACGCTCTAGAATACATTTATGTCTGAACAAAATTCACTCAGTTCACTCACAGATAGGCGCACAGCATTTCCTCACATATTGTGTCTAAAATGCCCCTCAGCCCTCAAAGAAATGCAGATGCTGAGTCTTCTGTGTGTGTTCTCCAACATGTTCATTTACCATCTCTTAGACCTACAGAGGCACAAGCCCGTTCATCAGACACACACACACACACAAATACCACATAACATGTACACCATGAAGACATTGACCACACACACACACGCACACACACACACACACACACACCCCACAGAATGCATGTCATGGCAGAGAATACATACACACCATAATTTCCTTTCAGAAACACCCAAAAATGACCAGATATATAACAGAACACATCAGCCTCCACCAGACTCAGTGCACTCTCTTCCACATACTAAGAGATGGTAACCAAACACCTCACCTCACACATAGAAGACTGTGCCTCTCACACACATGACCCTCAGACCAACTTGAACCCCACAGATTTCAGGACGTTCTGCCAGCATTCTTACATTTGACGTTCTCTTGCCTAGAAATCTGCAAATCAAAAAAAGAGGCCCTGTGTATCCAGTCTAGGAAGATACCTCTACTCCAGGATCTGAAGCAACATCAGACTCCCTACCCGACCCAGTGCCGCTGCTTTAATTTCCATTTGGCTCATGAGCCCTGCACACCAGAAACACATATGAGGAAGGAGAGGCTCATGAAAGTCTATTACACGAGAGTCCAGAGGAAAAGAAATGCCAGCGTTGTCTGCTACACTCCAGATGAACTTGTGCCTCCCGGAAAGAGATCAAAAATTGAAGATGTAGCTTTTCCTGTCAAGATTCGTGCAGATCCCAGCTTTTGCTATCAGTCTTCAGAGTATCTTGTAACTGATGACTCCACGTACAGTGTGGAAGACAAAGAACAGGATCAGGAGGCTTCCAGCTGCCAGGCAGTGTTGTCAGCTGCAGAAGAGAATTTGCAGGCGAGGGCCAGCACACCTGAGTGGCCGGTGACCCCCGAGAGAGGATTCAAGTGCATGGCCTGCTGCCAAGTCTTCTCCAGCCTGGGGGACCTTGTAGACCATGTGAAGCATGGGGTCAAGGGGGACTTTAGTTGCCAGGTTTTCCATCTTGCCTTCACCTGGCTCGAAAGCAAGAGGCACATGATGGAGAAGAGGAACAAAAGAAAGAAGTCCACCAGGAAGACATCTGGATACAAGGAGAAATAGCTAGATAGGCAGAAATCCCCACACTAGTAATCTAGTCCCTTACCAGCCCCCATTAGCGAGCAGCCACACCCTCCTGAGACAGCCTATCAGCACTAAGAAGCCCTAGTCCCCCTGTTATCTCCACACTCCCACCAACAGTTATCAGAAGACTCCTTAGAGTGGGATCCATTCCTCTCCACAGGTAAAAGAGAGCCAATTTTTTGAGGAGTATGAATGGAAAGAGACAAGTAAGAAACCCCAATTACTCCAAGACCCGTATTGAGTAGATGACTTTGCTCAATCCTCTGGGAAAAATTTTCCACGGTATTCACTAGGAACCCTTAAGTGCAGACTTTTTCCTTAAATATAAGCAACTACATAAGAGGGACACAGGGCTTTTCTCTCCTGTCCTGGATCATGGCTGGTTGCTTTTATTTATGATTTGCCTTCTAGAGGACTCTCATGACCACTTTAGGAAATTTAAATAAATCTTACATCTTACTCTCTTTCTTACAGCATCAAATTTTCATGCCCCAAGTGACCGCCTGCGAAGTATTAAGTGTAGCATAGAGTTTTTGCAAGGTCTGGTTCATATCCAAGGTTATATCACTAACTCATGGACACATCAAGTGCCCTCCTTCTATTTTCAGCAGATCACTTAAGCAGTGTTTCATATAAATTGTCCTCAGTTTACCAAACCCTGCAGGAGATTTTGAGAGTGACTGAGAGCAATAAGACAAGCTTCCAACATTTCCTGAATTGATTGTCTCACAGCCGGGCAGGCACAGGGCCTGAATTCAGGTGTCCAGTGTAATGCATCATTCCAGTGAACAAACAGTCAAAGCTGGGCTGGACATAGATGGAGCAGGTTTACTGTGCTGCTTCTAAATAACCCTCAACAACGTGAAAAACCAGTTCTGAAGAAAACATCCACAGAGCTGTGAGGAGCCCAGGGAACCCAGAGCACACTTCATCTTCATCAGGACACTCCCCGATACTCTGAATCCCACAACAGGAAGGCGACACTGAGAGGGCTTCTGTGGTAACTTTGTGAAGAGGAGAGTATAGGTAGAGAGATTTTCAGAACACAAAGAAAACGTTATACACCTTGATCTATCCAGTAATGGGTTGCTCTATTGAGAGAAGATGTAAGGTATTCTCATTCTCTTCCCATGTGGAGGCCTAGTCTATCTTATGAAATACCTACCTTTAATTTCTTGTATACTTGAATACCTGTAATCTCACAGTTCTTCCAGGCAGATACTGAATTTCACCCATTCCACTTAATGCTTCCACACTACTGTCTCCTATATAGAACATCTATGAATATGTGCTTGACACAGGAAAAAAGTGAAATGCGGAACTTAAGTCACATGAATTTTAATACCCTTCTGTCCTGCATTCATCTCCTCTCGGTCCTTCCATGTTGACTAGTAGTTCATCACATGTTTCTTAATCTTTCTCTGAACATAACCCAGACCTTGTCCCAACTTTCCCCCAGTGCTCTGTCTTTGCATTGTCTGGCTGGAGGGCAGGCTTTTTATGGAAAGAAGGAAGTAAGATACTTCATGGGTGAGCCAAAGTCCATGGTAACCCACCACTTGGCCTCTCCGAGCTTGTGCAGACACACAGGTGAACACGCACTTCTCCAGTGACAGTAGGAAGGATGGATATGTGTTAAGTGACCCAGGACAAACACCTGTATATAAAGGTGCACCCCAAGCCATAAGTTTTTGTTCTGCTTGAATGCAGTCTGGGTCGCTTATTGTTGTTTGTCATGTAATACAAATTAATCCATGCCTGTTAGCATCATACATGTGAATTTCTTCCATTTTGGTTATTTAAGACATGTATTCCTAAAATGAATGGCAATTGATGTCCTCACATTGATGTTGAAACAGTAGAGGATTTTCTTAAGCTCAGTCAATACACAGTACCCTTGATTGATTAGAGACATTGAAATTGCTTGAACATCTAAGTGGAATGATTGGACAGCAGTACAGTCGGTCTGACCTTGAAGTTCCTCAGTAAGTCCTGAGCTTAAATTTCTTTATGCAGCACTGTGCTTTGCACCCGGTATCTCATCATGAAAGGAGATGACAACATTCAGCAACTCATTTAAATACTACAGAGATGAAGTACGCATCATATGTGTGAGGATAGTGGGCTGGTAGAAGCACAGCTTTAGTATACCTCTTTATCATAGTTATTATTTCATACACTAGACATTCTAATTGCCGATGCATCACAAATCAGGATATTAACATTTATAGTGGTTAAAACATATACTGAAAATCCACTGTGTTTTTGACTGCCAAACCCTTTACTGTCATCATTGCACTTTTTCAACATATTATCTGAATGCCACACACACAGAGACATACTTTTAATCTGACTTCAGCCTCATTCCTCCTTTTAAATATAAACATTGAATATTCATAGACAGTAATAAAAGCAAATTTGTACAAGAAGTACTTTTAAAATTTACTATAAATTCCCACTGAGGAAAGCTAGTTTGTTCTAGTTGTCAGTCTATGTGTGTGTGTGTGCGTGTGCATATCTGTGATAATGTCAACTTTTATTTTTTAAGATTACTTGGTTTTATTTGAACAATAGTGTTACACAGAGAGAGGTAGAAACAAAGATGTCTTCCATCTGCTGTTCGTTCCCAAAATGAACACATATGCTGAAGGCTGGGCAAATGCAAAACTTGATTCAGGGAGTCCATCTGGGTCTCTGAAATGAATGACAGAGGCCCGACCACTGAGCTATCCTGTGCTGCTTTCCCATGCACATCCATAGGAAGCTGGATCAGAAGTGGAGCAATGGGGAATTTACCCAGTGACAATATGGAATACAGTAATGCAGGCTTTCGTTTAACCGGGTAAGCTTCAGTGCCAGTCCTAACTGTTCTCCTTACAAAAGCAGTTTTCTTTACATCTCCACATGCATTCCATCAGAACAAATAATTTTAGGTTTGCTGACATTTGTTTAAGGATATGCATTCTTTGTGCCTTTATTTTCGTGTGATTTTATTTATATAGGGTGAACTAATTTCATGCATTCCATATGTACACATTTAGAAGCATAGCGTTATGTCTTGCTACCCGCCAACACACCCATGATCCCATCCTCCTCCCTTTCTTACTAGTTAAATATTCCCAGTTGCATACTTGGAGCTTATTTTATAGTCAAAATGGTTCCCTCCACTAAGTAAACATTCAACAGAAGTAACAAGGAAAGAATCCTGTTCATCAGGGTTTTTTTTTTTTTTTTTATGACTGACTTATACGAAAGGTAGAGAGAGGGAATGCTGTTCCATCTACTTGTGCACTCCTCAAATGGCCATATTGTTCGGCACTGGTCTAGACTGAAGACAGAAGCTTAGAAATCAATATATGAGTCTATCATGGGTGTCAAGCACTTGAGCAGTGGGGCTGGGCCCCTCCAAGCTCAGGAGGTTCATCAGGGTCTCCAGTGTGGATGCAGGGCTAACACAATTGGGCCATCTGCTGCTGCTTTCCAAGGCACATGAATAGGGAGCTGGATCAGAAGAGGAGCTGCAGAGACTTCAGCCAGTGCCCATATGGGGTGCAGGCATTGCAGGTGGAAGTTTAACCTGTGTGCCACGGTGCTAGTCCCCAACATGCACTCTTAGTTGCTTTCAATAAGAAAGTTAGTGATTAGATGTACCATTACTGTTTATAGCCTTGCTCTATTCATGCTAAACACCAATGTTTTTTTTATTCTTTTATTAATTGAACAGTTTATTTAGTGGAACATTAAATCTGAAACTGCAGATTCAAATAAGTCATTACGAAAGTTAAAAACATGGAAATACATGAGTGAGGGAAGGAATACCCAGGGCAGGCTCCGCAATGGCTCTGGGCCCCGAAGAAGCTCCACCCAGCAGATGCCCCACCGCTGGTTCCTGGATTCTGAGTCCTCCTGCATCCCTTCATTGCAGGATCTCTCCGAGATACCTGAATCCCTCCTCCCTGATAAGCCCTGGGAACTCTGCTGGCATTTTCTCTGTCCATCTGAGGAGCCGCCACCTCTGCGCAGTGAGCGGAGCTGACACCTGTGGTGTGGCCTGCACACTGCAGACCTCTGGCACCCTACTTGAGTGTCTCAGGTTGTCCAGGTTGCAAAGTCCCTGACGCTTCAGCCTGGCCAAACTGAGAGTCTCAGAGGCTGAGGCCAAGCAAGAGACAGGTGGCTGCTGCTGTTCATGACACCGCCTCCAGGATGACCATGACTGGTCACTAGTCACAACAAATGGCAGGGTAGCCAAGATGGCACTGGAAAGCAGCAGCTGGCCAGGCCTAACTGAGAATTCAGGAAGAGCATGTCTTCCCGCAGAGTTTCTTAAAAAGAATTCTTGAGGAGAAGGTGCATGGCAGCTCTGGCTGTTGACAACTGTGATCCAGCCATTCACCTGCCTGAGGAGCACAGAGACAGTACGCACACAGAGATGCCTGGGGGCACAGTCTGCCCAGCTGCTGGGTCCTGGTGAAGCATGCTGGCTGTGCCCTTCCTGTTGTGGCTATAAGACTTCACATTGGAGAACAATGAAACCTGGGCTGGGAGGGAGTGAGTGGCGCTCAGGTGCTCACTGTATACAAACAGAAGCCACGTGCCTGTTAGCCCAGCTGCTGCCCCCTGCCACCGGATCTCTCGTCCTCTCTCTCACTCCAGTTTCCCCTCCCTCATTCTTTTCTCTCTCGAACTCCTGCCTGTTCTCCTCCTTGACCTCATTCCCTTGTTCTGGGAGAGAAATGGGGGCTGTCCCAAGCACACCTGGTACCTGCTGCCCATTCTTAAGTTCCTATATTGTCTGGCTCAACACTGACAGCAAAGCATGGTGTGAAAGGGGCAGGCTTGTTGTCTGAGGGGGCCTCTGTTTCCAGCATCCACTCCAAAATGAGCCTTGTTAGGGTAGCCCCTAAACTTCCTTTCTTAGCATAGGCAGTAGAAGAATCTGGAGGATTTTGAAAAATGGCTCTTAGCTTACAGAGCTTCAGGAGGGACCGACCCAAATAAGTGAATTGTGTCGGATATCTTGGAAAATGCATCCTGTTCCAGAGATAGACTCCCATGAGCCAGGTACTCTGTTCTGTTCCGTCTGCATTCAGGGCTGGAAGAGGTGAAAGTGCTCCTCTGTTCACAGAGGTAGAAAGGAAGCCAGAAGCAGTCCACTCTGTCCTGAGCCAGGCACCTGTTTCAGAGAGGCAATGGTGAGGCCAGTTTCAGGACCTGAGTGAAAGGCAAGGACAGACAGATGCTTGACGCATCACTAAGTTGTCCCAAATTCCCTGCCATCCACCAGTACCAAAATTATTATTTGTAGGGAGCATTTTGAATAAAAAGATATAGCCCATAGCTTCCAATTTTGGTTTGCCTGCCCCCTCCCTCCCTTTGGAATGTCTGATGTCTCATTGCTATACATGGATTCAACTGGAACAGTTGCAGGTGCAAGAATGAGCACAGCCCCACTGAATCCCCTTAAGGGGATTCTTAAGGGAGGTAGGGAGAAACACAGAGAACAGCTTCTCAAAAAAGTAAGTTGAGATGAGAAACTGCTAAGAAAAGAATAGGTCAATTACCAGGCAACGTCATCTGCAACGGCCTTTTTCGTTCTTGAACTTCAACATGTGTCTTCAGTTTCAATTTCAAATGAGATCAAGAGTGCTGGCGGAGAAATAATTCTAAAGACTGCTAAAGGGAAATTGAGCTATCCTATTCACTGCCAAACCAATAAGAGACAAAGAAGAAACAAAGAAACAAACGAGAAGTATATTTTCCAAGCAAGGTTTGTTCAAATCTCATGTTGAGTGGGCAAGTAAAACACATTTAAAAAATCACTTTGAATCAATGGCAAAGGAAGAACTTTCTCTCTGTCTTTTCTCTCTCTGTCCACTCTGCCTGTCAAAAAATAATAAAAAAAATCACTTTGATAAAGGAAAGCAACTTTACTGTATTTACTAAATCACAGATGTTGGAAGAAGACATCCAGAGTTGTAGCAAGGTAGTTTCAAGCAAATCTCAATGTCCTGGCAAGGCCCTGTTACTTGATTTTGAAAGCATGTCTTCAGTCACCCTATGGCATGTTCGTCAGAAAGTGTACCTTTCGAAATGAGTTTTGTAATACAGTCTTAGGATGTTACTTCTAGAGGCCAGTACCAAACTCCCCAATAATCCAAAACTAGAAGGCTAAGACTAGAAATCCAAGGCTAGAAACGTCTGATGGGACATTTAAAGTAAAAGAGCAGTCTAAAAGTTTAACTTCTCATTTTATTTCCTGCTTATTTCTACTACCAGGATAATACATGAGGATTAATTGCATATTACAAAGTTAAATTACTTTTGGCAATAGTGTGTGTTACCAAATGTTTACCTTCTTTGTTTAGAATTTTGAAATATTTTGAAAACTCCAGGGGCATGGAACAACGTTCAACACACATTGTTCCATAACCTAACTGCATGGAGCAGTGGAAATAAATCTCATTCTTGATTACCTGATAGACAACTTGTGAAAGATGTGAAAGATCTCCTATTAAATCAACTCCTTGGAGAATCAGGGTGGATGGTAGCTTATAAAGGAAAGGCCCTGTGACTAACTCTTCCAAAAGTACATAATATGCCATTTTGTAACCACCCACTTTTTAAAACAATAAGATTTTTCTTTTCTCAGAGAATGTCTTATCATGCTTTCGATTTTAGTGTTATTAAGAAAATGTCTCAGGAATGTTTCCCTAATACAGAGCAAAATAAAGCAGCAGCACAAAAAAAAAAAAAAAAGAAATGAACTGTAGGCAGTTTATTAGTTTTTTTTTTTTTTTTTTTGACAGGCAGAGTGGACAGTGAGAGAGAGACAGAGAGAAAGGTCTTGTTTTGACGATGGTTCACCCTCCAATGGCCGCCGCGGCCGGCACACTGCGGCAAGTGCACTGCGCCGATCCGATGGCAGGAGCCAGGTGCTTCTCCTGCTCTCCCATGGGGTGCAGTGCCCAAGTACTTGGGCCATCCTCCGTTGCACTCCCTGGCCACAGCAGAGAGCTGTCCTAGAAGGGGGGGCAACCGGGACAGAATCCAGCGCCCTGACCCGGACTAGAACCTGGTGTACCGGCACTGCAAGGCAGAGGATTAGCCTGGTGAGCCACGGCGCCAGCCGAGTTTGTTAGTTTTTACTATGCAGTGAATGTTTCTGCCCCTCCATATTACTGTGTCGGTGCTTAAATCCCCAATATTATGGTACTGTGCGATGGAGTCTAGAGGAATCAAACTGATCATGGGAGTGTAGTCGCATGAGTATAATCAGTGCTGTTGTTAAGAAATATGAAAGATTTGATGTCTCTCTCTGATGGATGATATTTCCAAAAGCAAATTGTGCAGATTCATAAAGACTGCACCTTGGTCTTCAAACTCTAATCCCTAGTAAGAGAAATTTTCTGTATTTGGAATTCTGTTCCCAGCCACTCCATTTCAGTGAGTTGTTCTTAGGTACCTTTGCTTATAATTGAATACCTGATGTATACACAAAGTAAAGTTCAAGACACAAGAGGGGATGCAGGGAAATATGTCCTTCCTCATAATATCACTTCCCTTCAGGAGGCAGCCTCCCCTGGGCAAACCAGTGATAACTTGTAGCTAATGTTTGTAACACACACACACACACACACACACACACACAGATGTGTGTGCCCATATAGATGTAGATGTAATATGGATGCATGTCCACCTTTTTTAAACTTTCTAAATTATATGCACATATTTCATATTTCTTTTTTCAAATTTTATTTAATACATATAAATTTCCAAAGTACAACTTCTGGATTATAGTGGCTTTTGCCCCCATAAGCTCCCTCCCACCCGCAGCCATCCCATCTCCCACTCTCTCTCCCATCCCATTCTCATCAAGATTCATTTTCAATTCTCTTTATATACAGCAGATCAGCTTAGTATATACCAAGTAAAGATTTCAACAGTTTGCACCCACACAGAAACACAAAGTATAAAATACTGTTTGAGTAGTAGATTTATCGTTAATTCACATAGTACAACACATTAAGGACAGGGGTCCTACATGGGGAGTAAGTGCACAGTGACCCTGTTGTTGATTTAACCATTGGCACTCTTATTTATGACGTCAGTAATCACCCAAGGCTCTTGTCATAAGCTGCCAAGGTTATGGAAGCCTCTTCAGTTCACAAACTTTGACCTTATTTGGACAAGGCCACAGTGCAAGTGGAAGTTCTCTCCTCCCTACTTTGATGGCCCATTCTTTCTGCTTGGATCTCACTAGCAGCTCTTTCATTTAGGTCACTTTTTTGCCGCAGTGCCTTTGCTTTCCATGCTGGGAATGCTCTCATAGGCTTTTCAGCATGATCCAAATGTCTTAAGGGATGATTCTGAGGCCAGAGTGATGTTTAGGACATCCGCAATATAATGAGTCTGCTGTGTATCCCACTTCCCATGTTGGATCATCTCTCCTTTTAATTCTGTCAGTTAGTATTAGCCAGCACTAGTCTTATTATGTGATCCTTTTGACACTTAATCCTATCATTATGATCAATTATGAAGTTGAACATACCATTTTGATTAGTAAGATGGCATTGGTACTTGCCACCCTGACGTGCTTGAATTGGTATCCCCTGGCACGTTTCTAGCTCTACCATTAGGGGTAAGTCTGAGTGAGCATCTGCCAAACTGCACATCTCTTCCCTCTCTTATCCCCTCTTGTATTTAACAGGGGTCATGTTTCAGTTAATTTTAAATGCTTAAAAATTATTTTTGTGTTAATTAAAGAGTTCAACCAATGGTATTAAGGAGAACAAAAACTACTAAAAGGAATAAAATAGTAAGTTGTATGTCAGGGCATGGGCTGATCAAGTCGTTGTTTCTCATAGTGTCCGTTTCACTTCAAAAGGTTTCCTTTTAGGTGCGCAGATAACTGCCGCCGCTCAGGAAGAACATATGATATCTGTCCGTTTGGGGACTGGCTTATTTCACTCAGCATGATGTTTTCCAGATTCCTCCATTTTGTTCAAATGACCAATTTCATTTTTTTTTACTGCTATATAGTAATCTATAGAGTACATATCCCATAATTTCTTTATCCAGTTTTCGGTTGATGAGCATTTAGGTGGATGCCATGTCTTAGCTATTGTGAATTGAGCTACAATAAATATTGAGGTGCAGATAGCTCTTTTGTTTGCCAATTTAGTTGCCCCTGGGTAAATGCCAAGGAGTGGGATGGTTGGGTCATGTGGTAGGGCTATATTCAGGGTTTCTGAGGAATCTCCAGACTGAATTCCATCGTGGTTTTACCTGTTTGCATTCCCACCAACAGTGCGCTGGTGTCACTTTTCCCCCACATCCTCACCAGCATCTGTTTTTAGTTGATTTCTGTATGTAGGCCATTCTAACTGGGGTGAGGTGAAACCTCATTGTGGTTTTTATTTGCATCTCACTGATGGTTAGTGATCCTGAACATTTTTTCATGTGTCTCCTGGCCATTTGGATTTCCTCTTTTTCAAATGTCTACTGAGGTCTTTGGCCCATCTCTGAAGTGGTTTGCTTGTTTTGTTGTTGTGGAGTTTCTTGATCACTTTGTAGATTCTGGTTATTAAAACTTTATCTGTTGCATAATTTGCAAATATTTTTCCCATTCTGTCAGTTGCCTCTTCCCTCTCCTGACTGTTTCTTTGGCAGTACAGAAACTTCTCAATTTGATGCAATCCCAGTAGTGAATTTTGGCTTTGACTGCCTGTGCCTCTAGGGTCTTTTCCAAGAAGTCTTTGCCTGTGCCTATATCTTGCAGGGTTTCTCTGGTGTTTCCTAATAATTTCAAGGTGTCAGATCATAGATTTAGATTTTTCTTTTTTTTTTTTTTTTTTTTTTTTTTTTTTGACAGGCAGAGTGGACAGTGAGAGAGAGAGAGACAGAGAGAAAGGTCTTCCTTTTTGCCGTTGGTTCACCCTCCAATGGCCGCCGCGGCCGGTGCGCTGCGGCCGGCGCACCGCGCTGATCCGATGGCAGGAGCCAGGAGCCAGGTGCTTTTCCTGGTCTCCCATGGGGTGCAGGGCCCAAGCACCTGGGCCATCCTCCACTGCACTCCCTGGCCACAGCAGAGGGCTGGCCTGGAAGAGGGGCAACCGGGACAGAATCCGGAGCCCCGACCGGGACTAGAACCCGGTGTGCCGGCGCCGCTAGGCGGAGGATTAGCCTAGTGAGCCGCGGCGCCGGCCAGATTTAGATTTTTCATCCATGTTGAGTGGATTTTTGTGTAAGGTGTAAGGTAGGGGTCTTGCTTCATGCTTCTGCATGTGGAGACCCCGTTTTCCCAACACCATTTGTTGAACAGACTGTCCTTGCGCCAGGAATTAGTTTTATATCATTGATCAAATAAAAGTTGGCTGTAGATGTTTGGGTTGATTTCTGGTGATTCTATTCTGTTCCGTTGGTCTATCCCTCTGTTTCTGTACCAGGACCATGCTGTGTTGATTACAGCTGCCCTGTAGTATGCCCTGAGATCTGGCATTGTGATGCCTCCGGCTTTGTTTTTGTGTAGAAGATTGCTTTAGCTATTTGGGGTCTCCTGTGCCTCCATAGTAGTTCCTTGTTACTAAGATATCCTTTCTTCATCTTGTGTTTTTAATTAAAGTGTGTCAGAACCATGTAAAGGAATTAATTTCTTATAATGGAATGGTTTGACAGTTATTTTTGATCCTTTCCTGTTTTCCAGCTGCAAGCAATAATTCCATGAACACAGATGTTGCACTTGTGTGGAGAATAAAACTCATAAAGATTGCTTGAAATGGCAACACTGGTTGAAGGAATGTGAATTAAAATCTGTGACACATACTACATTGGCGCCATACATAAAAGATACATGAAGGCATCCTTTCACCTATACTGCAGCAGAGAACTGGTGACCCTACCACCTGTCTATTGCAATGTCTTAGCATCTTTAATGTCATTCATCTCATAGATGTAAGCAGTATGTCAGGGTTTAATATTATTACTGTTTGGATTTTGTAACTTTCCACATATCTCTAGGTAATATTTTACTTTCATGAATTCACATTTTGTGACTTTTATTCTTCTTTTCTACAGGATTGCTGATCTTTCTTATTGATTAGTGGAACCTCTGTAGATATTTAGTAAAAGATTCTACTGTGCTTCATATTTATGCCAAAACTTTACCTATTATTTGTCCTTTAACTTAGTTGTCCTAATTTTACAGTGATAAATTTATATATGGTTTATGTATGCTGGTGTCCCACATAGGTGCCAGTTAATGTGCCAACTTCTCAACATATGATCCAGTTCCCCAATTTCATGGGAAAACAGTGGAGGGTGGCCAAATATTTGGGCAGCTACTACTCATGAGGGCGTTTCGATGGGATTGCTGGCTTCTGACCTCAGATTGTACTATCAATAGACATTGTGGCCATCTGCAGAGTGAACCAGGTAATGGAAGATCTCTATTTCTATCTCTTTGTCTCTCTCTGTAGCACTTTCAGATATACAACTCTTTAAAAAATAGGAAGCTAAGTGAAATCTTTAAAAAGTTTAAGCTATCAAATGCAATTATAAGGGAGGAGATGTACAAATTGGGACATACTCAATCGGACTTGCCCCAAATGGTGGAGTTAGAATCATGCCAGGGGATCCCAATACAATCCCATCAAGGTGGCATGTACCAATGCCATCTCACTAGTCCCAGTGATCAATTTCAGTTCACAGTTGATCACACTGATAGGTCTAAGAGTCAAAGGGATCACACAAACAAGTCTAGTGTCTGCTAATCCTAGATGATAGAATCAAAAAGGGAGAGAATGATCCATCATGGGAAGCAGGATACACGGCAGTCTCATAGAATGGCAGATGTCCTAAATAGCACTCTGGCCTCAGAATCAGCCCTTAAGGCATTCGGTTATGGCTGAAGAGCCCATGAGAGTATTTTAGGCATGGAAAGCCAAGACACCCTGGGGAAAAAAAAGAAGACCTAAATGGAAGATCTCTGTGAGTGAGATCCCAGTAGAAAGAACGGGGCCTTCAAAGAAGGAGGTACCTTTCTCTGAAGGGAGGAGAGAACTTCCACTTTGACTATGACCCTGTCGGAATAAGATTGAAGTCGGCGAACTCAAAAGGCTTCCATGGCCTTGGCAACTCATGACTAGAGCCTAGGGAGATTAGTGATGCCATAAACAAGAGTGTCAAATTGTTAAGTCAACAACAGAAGTCACTGTGTACTTACTTCTCATGTAGGATCTGTCCTTAATGTTGTCCAAAGTGAAGTAATGCTATAAGTAGCACTGAAACAGTATTTTACACTTTGTGTTTCATGTGGGTGCAAACTGATGAAATCTTTACGTAATATATATTGAATTGATCTTCTGTATAGAAAGAGAATTGAAAATGAATCTTGATGTGAATGGAATGGGAGAGGGAGAGGGAGAGGAAGATGGCAGGGGTGTGAGTGGGAGGGAAATTAAGGGTTGGGGAGCCATTGTAATCCATTATCTGTACTTTGAAAATTTATATTTGCTAAATAAAAAATAAATTAAAAAATAAATGAATATCAAAGATGAAGAGTAATTAATATCCTCTTGATATTTTAACACCAAAATGTCTGCAGTTAAAGAAGAAATAGAGCAATAAAAATTTTTTTCTATTGTAATCACTGCTTCATATATATGTATGTATATGGAAAAGAAATATATTTTAATATGTCATCGAGCATATAATCAATTAACATTTCATGTCTTCATTTAAGAGGAGAATACTATTTAATTTTTAAAAGATTTTATTTATGTATTCTTTGGGGTAGAGTTTCAGAGAGTGGTGGAGAAATAAAGGTCTTCCATCCACTGGTTCACTCCCCAAATGGCTAAAATGTCCAGAGCTGGGCTGCTCCAAAGTGAAGAGCTTCTTCCAGGTCTCCTATCCATATGAAGGTGTCTGAGCACTGGGGTCATCGTCCACTGCTTTACTGTGCCATATGAAGAGAGCTGGATTGGAAGAGGAGCAGCCAGGACATGAACCAGCACCCATATTGGATGCAGGCATCACAGGCAGAGGGTTATCCTATTATGCCACTGTGCCATCCCCACTCGTAATTTTATGGCTGATATTAACACAGATGGGGGGGTGGTTCCAAGATGGCAGAATAGGGAGGGAGCTTACTGCTGTAGTCTAGGGAAACTCAGTTAAAAAGGTGGAGAGAGGGCAATCTCAGGGAAGAGTTTGGGAGAAAACTGCTGTGGACTTATGTGGAGAGTGTGGACATGCACAACTCAGGACCCCAATAGCTGAGAATGTCAGCACCATCTTTGTAGAGTGAAGTAAGACCAGACTGGCAGCCTAAGCCACTGGCAATGAAGCCACAGAACAGCCTGGTATGAGTCTGGCCTAGAGACCTGTGGGGGACAGTATACCTGCAGATGTGGAGAGGAGAGAAAAGGGAGGGCATGTTTCTCTCTCCCCAACTAACTGGCACTGATATCCTGTAACAAGCTGAGAGAGACAGGGTGTCATTCTGGACAAACATAATTGCTGTGCCAACTGGTGTCCACGTGCCCAGCAACCAACTGAGAGGAGGGCACAGAGTGTGGCTTGAGTCTGTGGGAAGTCACTGTAGGCAGCTTCACATGCTTGGGGCTCCTGGGCTCCTGAGTCCTTGGTGAGGGTCAATGCTGTGGGACCCATGCTCACATTGAGGATTGCACAATTCCTTTGTGTGGTCTTTGTTGCAGCACAGATGAACATTATACCCAGTGGGGATAGTGCCAAGGCATGAGTATCCTGGGAGGAGATGAGGTAAACATGAGATTATGCTTATGGAGTTGAAGAATCCTCAACTCAGATGAAAAAAAAAAAAAAAAACTATGGGATTTACCACACTCTCCCTTGGACACTCCCCTCACAAGAGAGTAGTGAACAGAGCTTACTGTCCACACCCAGCAAATTCTTCAGGGTATGCACTGAAATAGACGACACTCCACTAGGACACAGAGGTATAGTCCACAGATAGGGAAAAAAAAAAACCTAAATGTATCTCCACAGGGCTTAAAATTAATGCAGCAATTCAAGGAACAAGAAGAAAGGAAGACAAAATGATGTGCCCAAAAGAACACAACACGTCTGTACTAGAATGTGAAGATGAAGAGACTGAAGAAATGCCAGAAATGGAAGTAAAACATTGATGGTAGGCATAGTTAGAACTTATCAGAAGAAAGTCCACAAATTAAAGAAATTCATACATGACATGAATAAAAATTTTCCCGTGAATTTGAGATTTAAAAGAAAAATCAAAATAATATATCAAAAATGAGGTATTTAATGGATCAAATAAAAATTGTGTGGTGGAGAACATTAAGAACAGACATGGTGAGGGAGAGTAAAGAACTAGACTCACAGCAAACTTCTCATCAGAAACCCTACAGGCTAGGAGAAAATATGAGGAATATTTCAAGTATTAAAAAAGAAAACCTGTCAACCCAGAATACTGTACCCTGCAGAGCTCTCATTTATGAATGAAGGTTAAATAAAGACCTTCCATGATGAACAGAAATTGAAATAATTTGACACCACCCATCCAGCCTTACAAAAATGCTTTAGGATGTGCTACTCACAGAAACAGAAACATGGTTATCACTATGAAGGAAGGTGAAGGCAGAAAAATCTCCCAGTGGGCTGGCACTGTGGCTCACTGGGCTAATCCTCCACCTGTGGCACGGGTGCCCTGGGTCCTAGTCCTGACCGGGGCACCGGATTCTGTCCTGGTTGCTCCTCTTCCAGTCCAGCTCTCTGCTGTGGCCCAGAAGTGAAATGGATGATGGCGCAGGTCCTTGGGCCCTGCACCTGCATGGGAGACCAGGAAGAAGCACCTGGCTCCTGGCTTTACGTTGGCACAATGCACCAGCCATAGCGGCCATTGGGGGGTGAACCAACAGAAAAAGGAAGACCTTTCTCTCTGTCTCTCTCTCTCTCACTGTCTAACACTGCCTGTCAATGGAAAGGACAGGAGAGGAGAGGGGAGGGGAGGGGAGGGAAGGGCGAGGGGATAGGAGGGGAGGAATGAAAAGGGGAGGGGAGGGGAGGTCCCAACTAATCTACAAAGGAGATCCAAAGTAAAAAGCAGGAATACTTATGGGAGAATGGCAGAGAAAAGTCACAACTTATAAGTTGTCACCTGGAATGTAAACAGCTTCAAGTCTTCAGTTAAATGATACAGAGTAGCTGGTTGGGTTCAACAGCAAATGCCATCTATTTTCTGTATATCAGAAACACATTTCACTAACAAATATACACAGAGAGTGAAAGTGAAAGAATGGAAATATGCTAACAGAAACCAAAAAGCAGCTGGTGTAGCCATTCTAATATCAGACAAAACAGACTTTAACACAAAAACTGTTAGCAAAAGATGGGAGCTGGCCCTGTGGCATAGTGGGTAAAGGCACCACCTGCAGTGCTGGCATCCCATATGGGTGCCAGTCTGATTCATCATAACTAAACTTCTGCTACAGCTCTCTGCTATGGACTGGGAAATGAGTATAACACCCAAGTCCTTGGGCCCCTGTACCCACATGGTACATTTGGAAGACGCTCCTGGTTCCTGGCTTCAGATTGTCACAGCTCTGTCCATTGCGGCTAACTGGGGAGTGAATCATCAGATAGAAGACCTCTTTCTCTCAGCTGCTGCTTCTCTCTCCGTTTAGTAAGTCTTTTTTTTTTGACAGGCAGAATGGACAGTGAGAGAGAGAGAGAGAGCAAGGTCTACTTTTGCAGTTAGTTCACTCTCCAATGGCTGCCACGGCCGGCACACTGTGGCTGGCGCACCGAGCTGATCCTATGGCAGGAGCCAGGTACTTATCCTGGTCTCCCATGCGGGTGCAGGGCCCAAGGACTTGGGCCATCCTCTACTGCACTCCCTGGCCGCAGCAGAGAGCTGGCCTGGAAGAGGGGCAACCTTGACAGAATCCAGCGCCCTGCCTGGGACTAGAACCCGGTGTGCCAGCACCACAAGACGGAGGATTAGCCTAATGAGCCGTGGCGCCAGCCTCCATGTAGTAAGTCTTTAAAAAGTAAGAGAGAGAGAGAAAGAAGGGCACTATGTAATGATTATAGATCAATGTAACAGGAAGGCATGACTAAAATAAATTTTAAGGCACTTAGTTACAGAGCACGTGGCTATTATTTTAAATTTAACTGAAAGTGATTCCTGCTAGATATAAGAGTGGGAATAAGAGAGGAAGGATATGTACAGTTCAGCACATGCTCAATCTGACTTACCTCAAACGGTAGAGTTAGAAATGTGCCAGGGGATTCCAATTCAATCCCATCAAGGTGGCATGTACCAATGCCATCTCACTAGTCCAATGATCAGTTTCAGTTCATAACTGATCACAAGAGTCAAACGGTGGCCAGCGCCGTGGTTCACTTGAATAATCCTCCGCCTGCAGCGCCTGCACTCCCAGTTCCAGTCTCAGTTTTGGCACCGGGTAGTATTCTCAGCTGCTCCTTTTCCAGTCCAGCTCTCTGCTGTGGCCCAGGAGGGCACTGGAGGATGGTCCAAGTGCTTGGGTCCCTGCACCCACATGGGAGACTGGGAGGAAGCACCCGTCTCCTGGGTTTGGATCAGTGCAGTGCCAGTTGTAGTGGCTATTAGTGGAGTGAACCAACAGAAGGAAGATCTTTCTCTCTGTCTCTCTGTCACTGTCTATAACTGTATCTCTGTTTCTCTCTCTCACTGTCTAACTCTGCCTGTCCAGAAAAAAAAAAAAAAGAGTCAAAGGGAGGTATCACGTAAACAAGACTAGTGTCTGCTAATACTTACTGATAGAACTCAAAAGGAGAGAATGCTCCAACATGGGAAGCAGGACACACAGCAGATGCATGGATGTCTTAAACATCACTCTGGCCTCAGAATCAGCACTTAAGGCATTTGGATCTGGCTAAAAATCCTATGAGATTATTTCAGGCATGGAAAGCCAAGACACTCTGGAAAAAAAAATGACCTAAATGAAAGATCTCTGTGAATGAGATGCCAGAGAAAGAACAGGCCATCAAAGAAGGAGATACCTTTCTCCAAAGGGAAGAGAGAACTTCCACTTTGACTTTGGCCTTGTCTAAATAAGATCGGAGATGGTGAACTCAAGAGGCTTCCATAGCCTTGGCAGCTCATGACAGTAGCCTCGGTGATTACTGATGTCATCAATAAGAGTGTCAGTTGTAAATCAACAACAGGAGTCACTGTGCACTTACTCCCCATGTGGGATCTCTGACCTTAATGTGTTGTACTATGTGAATTAATGGCACAACTATAAAGTACTCAAATAGTATGTTATACTTTGTGTTTCTGTGTGGCTGCAAACTGTTGAAGTGTTTACTTAGTATATACTAAATTGATCATCTTCTTTGTATAAAGATAATTGAAAAAGAATCTTGATATGAATGGGATGAGAGAGGGATTGGGAGATGGGATGGTTGTGGGTGAGCAGGATGTTATGGATGTTACGGGGGGATAAGCCGCTATAATTCACAAGTTGTACTTTGGAAATTTAGATTTATTAAATAAAAGTTTATAAAAGAAGTATCAATGGATCTAAAGGGAGACGTTGACTCCAATACAATAATAAAATAATACAGTAGCCCATGTTCAGCATTGGGAAGATCAACCAAACAGAAAATCAGCAAGGAAACAAGAGTTAATTAACATTTTAGACTAAATGGACCTAACAGGTACCTACAGAACTTTTCATCCTGCAGCTGCAGAATACACATTCTTCTCACCAGTGCATGGGACTTTCTCTAGGATTCGCCACATCTTGGCCATAAGGCATGTCTCAGCAAATTCAAAAATCAGCATTGAAATCATAGAATGCATATATAGCAATTGGTGCCTATATCAAGAAATTGGAATGGCACCAAGTAAATGAGTTATCAATACATCTCAAAGACCTAGAAGACAAAAACAAACCAAACATAAATCTTGTAGGAGAAAATAGTTAAGGTTAGATATGAATTAAAAGAAGAAACACAAAATACAAAAGATCAACAAAACTGTTTTTTTTGAAAAAGCAAAGAAAATTGACACACCATTGGCCCAACTACCCAATAAAAGAAGAAAAATATCAAAATCAATAAAATCTGAGTTGAAAAGGGAAATGTAACAGTAGATACCACCGATAACAAAAATTACCAGAAATTATTAGAAAGAGCTGTCTGTCAATAAGTTGGGAAGTGTAGACAGTTGGTTAGATTCCTGGAAATGTTTTATCTGCCTAAATTTAGCCATGAAGACAGAAAACCTAAAGAGACCAATAAACCAAGATGAAAATCGAATCAGTAATAAAGCTCATCCACACACAGAAAAGCCCAGGGCTGAATGGAATGGCTTCACTGCTGAATTCTACCAGACATTTAAAGAAGACCTAACTCCAGCTCTTTTCAAGATATTCAATACAACTGAAAGGCAGGGAATCCTCCCAGACGCCTTCTATGCAACCAGCATCACCTTAATTCCTACACCTGAAAAAGATGCAACAGAGAAAGAGAATTACAGACCAGTTTTCCCTAATGGATGTAGACACAAAAATCCTCAACAAAATTCTAGCCAATTGAGCCAAACAGCACATCAGATAGATCATCCATTCAGACAAAGCAGGATTTTATCCTGGTATGCAGGGACAGTTCAGCATTTACAAATCAATCTATGTGGGGAGATGGCGGAATAGAGTGGGAGGGAGCACAGCGAAGCTCCACTAAGGGAAGGTTCAAAGAGGGATGAAAATTTGTAGTTTTTAAGCCCTTCCTGAAACTGGGGTGATAGGGTGGACACGCGAGGAGGACGCGGACGCGTGAGACTCAGGACACCAACAGGAGCGTGTACGCACCAGCGCTGGAAGCCGAGGTGAGACCGGGCGCTCGCCCAGCACCACAGCACAGCTGCCGCCACCCCTCCCCGAACACACCCTGGGACGGACACTGAGACATGCACGACTGAGTGGGGGAGGAAATAGAAAACGGAACAGAGTGAGTGGCGCCGGCGGAGAGTGTGCACGATTCAGGGATACTAATTGAGAGACTGAGTAAGCCAGTATCTCTTGGCGCCTCCCCGGAGCTCCAGAGGGCGGGAAGCAGCCATTTTGTTTGTTTACATTCAGGCTTAAAGGAGAACTATCTTTGCCTCCACACTAACCTTCGGAGGCGGAGCCCAAAGGTGGAGCTGAGGGTGCTCGAGGGAGGGCAGCCCAAAGCCCTGAGACCGGACTACTCAAGTTACTGAATAGCGCCTCCTGGTGGGGAAAAAGCACAGGATCCAGAGCTGCAGTGGGCAGAGAGCAGCCATCCTGTCTGTTTACCTGCGGGCTGTGTAGAGCAGCCTGGTTACACTGGATATTGGTAGAGACTCACAGCGGCCTATAGTAGCGGGAAATCAACCCGAAAAATCACCCAGACGGAATGCCAAAAAACAAAACCAAAAACCAAAAAAATATAGAAGATAATATAAATTTGCCAATGGAGCAAGCTAAACCAACCGTAACAGAGGCAGAAGAAGAAGAAGTTGAAAACATGCCAGAAAAAGAATTCAGAAAATTAATAATCAGCATACTTAGAAATAATGAGAAACAGTGTCAAGAGCTGAATGAAAAACAAGCCCAAGGATTAGAGATCTTAAAGAGAAGCCAGAATGAGATACTAGAACTGAAAAACTCAATTGACCATATAAAAAACACCGTGGAATCCCTCGGAAATCGAACAGATGAAATAGAAGACCGAATATCAGAATTCGAAGACAAACTTCCAGAAATAATACAGTCAGTTCAATCGCAGGAAGAAGAAATTAAAAAAAAAATTAAAAAACACGGTCGGAGACCTACAAGATTCAATCAAACGGTGTAATGTTCGGATAATAGGAGTCCCTGAGGGGGTGGAAAGAGAGAATGGATTAGAAGGTGTCTTCAACGAAATAATATCAGAAAACTTTAAACAAAGGCAGCTGGATAACAACACACAAATACAACAGATAGCCAGGACTCCGAACAGAGTAGACCAGAAGAGAAATTCACCACGACACATTGTGGCAACACTCAGTTCAGTGACACACAAAGAACAAATCATAAAATGTGCCAGAGAAAAGTGACAAATCACATTCAGGGGTAAGTCAATCAGACTCACCACAGACTTCTCATCGCAAACACTACAAGCAAGGAGACAATGGCATGATATATTTCAAGTTTTAAAAGACAAACAATGCCAACCTAGAATACTATATCCTGCAAAACTATCATTTATGAATGAAGGGGAAATAAAGATCTTCCACGACAAACAGAAACTGAAAGAATTTGTATCCACGCGTCCAACCCTGCAACACTTGTTCAAAGATGTGCTGCACACAGAAACACAAAAACAAGAACTTCACTTCAAAAAAAAAGCGAATGTAGAATAACCCACAAACAAAGTTCAAAATACATAAACAGCTCATTTCAGGAAACATGAAGGGGAAAAGACAGTACTTAACAGTAATCACATTGAATGTGAATGGTCTTAATTCCATGACAAAGAGACACAGACTAGCTGATTGGATAAAAAAAAAAAGAGGATCCAACTATATGCTGCCTTCAGGAGACACACGTCATCAGCAAAGATGCATGCAGACTGAAAGTGAAAGGATGGAAAAAGATACTCCAAGCTAATGGAAATCAAAAAAGAGCTGGTGTGGCCATCCTAATATCAGACAAAATAGACTTTAACATAAAAACTATTAAAAGAGACAGAGAAGGGCACTATATAATGATTAAAGGATCTATCCAACAGGAAGACATTACTATTATAAATGTATATGCACCTAATTACAGGGCACCTGGCTACCTGAAAGAATTACTAAAGGATTTAAAGGGAGATATAGACTCAAATACAATAGTAACAGGGGACTTCAACACCCCACTCTCACCAATGGACAGATCAACCAGACAGAAATTCAACAAGGAAACAACTGAGCTAATTGACACCATAGACCAAATAGACCTAATAGATATCTTCAGAACCCTCCACCCCACAGACACAGAGTTCATGTATTTCTCCCCAGTACATGAAACATTCTCTAGGATTGACCATATACTAGGCCATAAAGGGAGCCTCAACAAGTTCAAAAAAATTGAAACTATACCATGCAGTTTCTCAGCCCATAGTGCAGTGAAACTTGAAATCAACAACCCAAGAATCTCTACACCATATGCAAATATATGGAGAATGGACAACATAATCCTAAATGAACAGTGGGTCATCGAAGAAATTAAAAGAGAAATCAAAAGATTTCTAGAAACAAATGAAAATGATAACACAACCTATCAAAACCTGTGGGACACATCAAAAGCAGTGCTAAGAGGAAGGTTTACAGCAATTAGTGCCTACATCAAGAAGCTGGAAAGGAACCAAACAAATGAACTCTCCATGCACCTCAAGGAACTAGAAAAACAGCAGCAAATCAAGCCCAAATCTAAAAGGAGGAAAGAAATACTAAAGATCAGAGAAGAAATAAACAGAATTGAAACCAAGAAAACAATACAAAAGATCAACAAAACCAGGAGCTGGTTCTTTGAAAAAATAAACAAAGTCGATACGCCATTGGCCCAACTGACCAAAAAAAGGAGAGAGAAGACCCAAATCTGTAAAATCAAAGATAGTAATGGAAATGTAACAACTGACACAATAGAAATAAAAAGAATCATCAGAAACTACTACAAAGAGATGTATGCTAACAAATTGGGGAACCTGGAAGAAATGGATAGATTCCTGGACAAATACAACCTTCCTAAACTGAGCCACGAAGATATAGAAAATCTAAACAGACCCATAACCATGAAAGAAATTGAATCAGTAATAAATGCACTACCGAAAAAGAAGAGCCCAGGACCTGATGGCTTCACTGCCGAATTTTACCAGGCATTTAGAGAACAACTAACCCCAGTTCTTCTCAAATTATTCCAAACGATTGAAAGAGAGGGAATCCTCCCAAATTCCTTCTATGAAGCCAATATCACCTTAATTCCTAAGCCCGGAAAAGACACAGCAGAGAAAGAAAACTACAGACCTATCTCCCTGATGAACATAGATGCAAAAATACTCAATAAAATTCTGGCAAACCGAATCCAACTACACATCAGAAAGATCATTCACCCGGACCAAGTGGGATTTATCCCTGGTCTGCAGGGATGGTTCAATATTCGAAAGTCAATCAACGTAATCCAGCACATTAACAAATTGAGAAACAAAAATCATATGGTTATCTCAATAGATGCAGAGAAAGCATTTGACAAAATACAACACCCCTTCATGATGAAAACCCTAAGCAAATTGGGGTTAGAAGGAACATTCCTCAACACAATTAAGGCAATCTATGATAAACCAAAGGCCAGCATCATATTGAATGGGGAAAAGTTGGAGGCATTTCCATTGAGAACTGGCACCAGACAGGGATGCCCACTCTCACAATTGCTATTCAATATAGTCCTGGAAGTCTTAGCCAGAGCCATCAGGCAAGAAAAAGAAATTAAAGGGATACAAATGGGAAAGGAGGAAGTTAAACTATCCCTGTTTGCAGATGACATGATACTATATATAGAGGACCCAATAAACTCCTATAAGAGGCTACTGAAACTCATAGAAGAGTTTGGTAAAGTAGCAGGATACAAAGTCAACGCTCAGAAATCAACAGCCTTTGTATACACAGACAATTCCAGGACCGAGGAAGAACTATTAAGATCAATCCCATTCACGATAGCCACAAAAACAATAAAGTACCTTGGAATAAATTTAACCAAGGAGGTCAAAGACCTCTGTGATGAAAATTACAAAACACTAAAGAAAGAAATAGAAGACAACACAAAAAAATGGAAAAACCTGCCATGCTCATGGATTGGAAGAATCAATAGCATCAAAATGTCCATTCTCCCAAAAGCAATTTACAAGTTCAATGCAATACCAATCAAAATACCAAAGTCATTCTTCAAAGACCTAGAAAAAACGATGCTGAAATTCATATGGAGAAACAGGAGACCCAGAATAGCTAAAGCAATTCTTTACAATAAAAACAAGGCCGGAGGTATCACAATTCCAGACTTCAAAGCATACTACAGGGAAGTTATAATCAAAACAGCCTGGTACTGGTACAAAAACAGATGGATAGACCAATGGAACAGAATAGAAACACCGGAGATCAATCCAAACATCTATAACCAACTCATATTTGACAAAGGACCTAAAACCAACCCCTGGAACAAGGACAGCCCTTTCAACAAATGGTGCTGGGAAAACTGGATGTCCACATGCCGCAGTATGAAGCAAGACCCCTACCTTACACCTTATACAAAAATCCACTCAACATGGATCAAAGAACTAGAGATGCGCCACGACACCATGAAACTAATTGAGAGCATAGGGGAAACCCTTCAAGATATCGGAATAGGCGAAGAATTCCTGGAGAAGACCCCACAGGCACGGGTAATCAAAGATAAAATAAACAAATGGGATTACCTAAAATTGAAGAGTTTCTTAACAGCAAAGGAAACAGTCAGGAAAGCGAAGAGGCAACCAACAGAATGGGAGACGTTATTCGCAAACCACACAACAGATAAAGGATTAACAACTAGAATCTGCACAATGATCAAAAAACACCACAGCATCAAAACAAACAACCCATTTAAGAGATGGGCCAAAGACCTTAACAGACATTTTTCAAAAGAGGAAATCCAAATGGCCAACAGGCACATGAAAAAATGCTCAGGATCCCTAGCCATCAGGGAAATGCGGATCAAAACCACAATGAGATACCACCTCACTCCGGTTAGATTGGCTTACATACAGAAATCAACCAACAACAGATGCTGGCGAGGACGTGGAGAAAAGGGGACACTAATCCACTGTTGGTGGGAATGCAAACTGGTAAAGCCACTATGGAAGACAGTCTGGAGAGTCCTCAGAAACCTGAATATAGCACTACCACAGGACCCAGCCATCCCACTCCTTGGAATATACCCAAATGGAATTAAAGGGGTGAAAAAAGCCATTTGCACCTCAATATTTGTTGAAGCTCAATTCACAATAGCTAAGACATGGAATCAACCTAAATGTCCATCAACGGATGACTAGATAAAGAAACTATGGGATATGTACTCTATGGAACACTATGCAGCAGTAAAAAACAACGAAATCCGGGCATTCACAACAAAATGGAGGAAGCTGGAAAACATCATGCTGAGTGAAATAAGCCAGTCCAAAAGGGATAAATATCACATGTTCTCCCTGATCGATGGCAACTAAACGAGCACCTAAAATGATACAAATTAAAGTGAAATGGACACTATGAGAGACAATGAAATGAGCAGCCCTTGTCTAGACTGTTGAGGAACAACTTACGATTTTGTTCCTTTAGTATTTTTGTTGTTGTTGTTGTTGCTCGGTATGCTCTACACAAGACCACTGGTTGAACTCTACAATCAATGCACAACCATTCTTAAGCATTTAAAAATTAATAGGAAATTGATCTTTGTGGAACATGGGAGTGGGAATAAGAGAGGGAGGAGATATATAGGACGGCACATACTCACTCAGACCTACCTCCAATGGTGGAACTGGAAATGTGCCAGGGGATTTCAACTCAATCCTACCAAGGAGGCAGGTACCAATGCCAGCACACTTGGTAAAGAGACAAATATAAATACACAACTGATCCAAAAGATAGGGTAAGTGTCGAAGAGAGTACACAAATAAGACCAGTGTAAGCAAATAATGAAAGATAGAATCAAAAGGGTTGAGAATGATCCTGCGGGGGAAGCAGGCCACACAGCAGACTCATAGAATGGCAAATGCCCAAAACAGCACTCCTGCCTCAGAATCAACCCTTGGGACATTCGGATCTGACTAAAAGGTCCATGAGAGTCTCACAGGCATGGAAAGCCATGACACGGTGGCAAAAAAGAATCTAAATGAAGGATCCTGGTGAACAACACCCCAGCAGAAGGATCAGGCCATCAAAGAGAGAGGCGCCTTTCTCTGAAGGGAGGAAGGAACCTCCATTGTGATATGGCCTTGAGTAAACAAATTCGGTGAACAAAGTCGGTGAACTCAAGGGGCTTCCATAGCCTAGACAGCTCATAGCAAGAGTCTCGGGTGATTGCTGACATCATAAATAAGAGTGCCAATTGTTAAATCAACAACGGGAGTCACTGGGTTCATGCTCCCCACACAGGATCTCTGTCCTTAATATGTTTATCTATGAAACTTAAAAACAACACTACTAGTCGAACAATACCCTATACCTGGTTCGGTTGTGTGAGTGCAACCTGTTGAAATCCCTGCTTAGTATCTATTAAATTGATCTTCGGTATATGAAGGTAACCGAAAATGAAAAGTGATGAAGAGCGGGATGGGAGAGGAAGTGGGTGAGGGGAGGGCCACGGGAGGGAGGGAGGTCGGGGGGAAGCCACAACAATACAAAAGATGCATTTTATATTCTACTTAAAACTATTGGTTGAGCTCTGTAATTAATACACAATTACTCTTAGGTGTTTAATCAATGCTATAACTAGTACTCAAATAGTATTTTACACTTTCTGTTTCTGTGTGGGAGCAAAATGTGGTAATCTTTACGTAACATACGCTAAATTGATCTTCTGTATATAAAGATAATTGAAAATTAATCGTGATGTGAAGGGGAAGGGGAGAGGGAGTGGGAGAGGGGAGCATTGTGGATGGGAGGGAAGACACGGGGTGGGGGGGGAGGCTATTGTGGTCCATAAGCTGTGCTTTGGAAATTTATGCTCATTAAATAAATTAAAAAAATCAATCTATGTGATGCAACACCTCAACAAACTGAACACCAAAAATTGTATGATTATCTCAATAGATGCAAAGAAAACATTTGATAAAAATATAACACCATTTCATGATGAAAACTCTAAGCAAACTGAGTATGGAAGCATCATTACTCAACATCATCAAGGTACTTTAACACAAACATATGGCCAGCATCCCATTGAATGGGGAAATTTTTCAAGCATTCCCACTGAGATCCAGAACCAGACAATTGTGCCCACTCTCAACATTGTTTTACAATAGAGTCCTGGATGTCCTATGCAGGTCCTTAGGGAAGAAGAAGAAAGCAAAGGATACAAATTGGGAGGGAGTATGCCAAATTATCCCTGTTTGGAGATGACATGATTCTATCTATATTTAATGCATCCAAAGGACTCCAAAAAATATTAGAACACATAGCAGGGTAAAGTGGTAGAATATAAAATGAACAACACAAACTTAATAGCCTTTGTCTATTCAGATAATGACATGGCTGAGAAAGAACTTCTAAGATGAATCCCATTCAAAAATAACTTTAAAAAATTTAACCAAGATGTCAGAGATTTATATAACGAGAATTACAAAACACTAAATAAAAATGGGATTCACAAAAAATACTTCCATCTTCTTGGAATAGAATAATCCATATCATCAAGATATCCACAATGTTGGAAGCAGTTTATAGATTCAATGCCATACCGATGAAAATTCTCAGATATAGAAAAATTAATGCTGGAATTCATGTGGAAAAGCAGAGACCCCAGAAAGCTACAGCAATATTATATAACAAAAAAGATAGCTTCAGCCATCACAACAGCAGATTTCAAGACATACTATACAGCAGTTATAATCAAAACAGCCTGCAACTGATTCAAAATAGAGGCATAGACAGATGGAATAAAATATAAATGCCAGAAATCAATCCACACATCTTTAAGCAACTTACATTTGAGAAAGGAGCTACAATCCAGGAGAGTCACTTCAACAAATCGTGCTGGGAACCTGGTTCTTCATATGCAGCATTATGAAGCAAGATGCCTGCCTTCCACCTTTACACAAAAATCCACTCAAAATGAACCCAAGATCTAAATCTATGACATCCATATAATCTATGACACCATCTAATTATTAGAGAATACTGGGGGAACCCTACAGAGGCATAGACATAGACAATGAGTTCCTGGAAAAGACCCAGTGGCACAGCCAATCCGAGCCAAAATTGGCAAAGGGATTGCATCAAGTTGAGAAGCTTCTGCAGTGCAAAAGAAACTCTAAGCAACATGATGAGACAACTGACGGTGTGGAAGAAATTGTTTGCAAACTATGCAACTGATAAAGGATTAATAACCAGGATAACTAAAGAGATCAAAACCCCCAACATAAACAACACAACCCACTGGGTTAGTAAAGAAATGGGAGGAGGATTTAAACAGGCAATTTCTCCAAAAGTGGAAATCCAAATGGCTAACAGACACAAGAAAAACTGCTCAGGATCACCAGCCATCAGGGAGATGCAAATCAGAACCACAATATGTTTCACAACATCCCTGTTCAAATGGTTTTCATATAGAAATCAACAAACAGCTAATGCTGGCGGGGATGTGGAGAAAATTTACCCTAATCCACTACTGGTGGGAATGTAAAATGGTATAGCCACTGTGGCAGACAGTATTGGAATACTTCTACCCATGTAGAAGACCAGGATGATGTCCCTGGCTCCTGGCTTTATACCAGACCAGATCTTGATTTTGCAGCTGTTTGGAGAGTGAACCGTTGGGTTCATGTTGTGTGTCTCCTTCTCTCTTTCCTCCATCCCCTCTCCTTTTCTTTATCACTTGTACCCCTTCTGTGTTGCTTGGCCCTTCAAAAAATAAAATAGATCTTTAAAAAGCATTATTACACTCTCAACTTGTAGGAAATCTTTTTTTTATTTAACCTAGGATCAAGAATTATTTTTCTGTGTCTTGCTTCTCTTTACACTGTGACCTCTAGTTCAGTCTACATTGTGGCAGATGACCAAGTTTCATCCATTTTATAGCTAACTATGCACCAGTTGATGCATATTTAGTTTACCTATACAACTGTTGATAGTCTGTTTCTGTTTCTTGGCTATTGTGATAATGAAATAAACATGAGAGTGCATGTTTGCTTCTACTGATTTCACTCTCTTTGTGTTATGTATACCCAGTAGCTGAAGAACTGCATTATATAAAAGTTTCAGTTGTACTTTCTTGAAAACTTGCATACTCTTCTCCACAATGGCTGAACTAATTTAAGTTGCTGCCAATAGAGTGTACGAGTTGCCTTTTCTATAGATTGTGGCCAAATCCTTATAATATTTGGAAAACAAATGACATCCTGCCCTTGTTCCATTATATTTAGTGATCCTAGGAGCTTTAGTTCATTAGTATATATTCACTTTCTAAATAAAAATTTAAAGTATATGTAAAAGGAAAAATAATGGCAAAATTGCAGTTCCCTTATTGAATAGACAGGAGATTTGTGGTCTGACAGATATAACTTTCTTGATGTTTATTAGGATATAATGCAATGTGTAAAGTAATTTTTCATTTTAAATATAACAAATTGGATAGTTTGAACTAAAATGTTTTCAATGGTGTAGCAAAAATCCTTCAAAACCTGGGACTGCACTCATGTAACCCTCAATAAACTTGAAAGACATTTTATCTGAATTTTCGTTTTCCTTGTATTATGAGAAATTCATTTCTGAATGTATTTTCATAAATAATCTATTGGAAAAAGAACAGGAATTTGAATGAGTTTATAAGACAATCATAATAATTAACTTGTAAATAATGAATTTAAATCCATCTATCCCAGATTCAAATTTGAATGAAATGGAAGACAAGAACCACTGGAAACATATTTTATTTGCATATGTATTTCTTTAGAATTAAATAAAGAAATAATATATTTTTCAAGTCTGTTGATGAATAGCAGACACTAAAACCACGTTTTAGAGAGATGAAAAATGTTTTCAATTTAGTCTTTGATGATATGACTGAGAATTCTCCTAGAGCAGGCTTGTGCCCTGCCAAATAGTGTGCCTTTCAAAGTTCTGAGTCAGACATGAATGTCTTCACCACTCTGCTTTGAAGAGTTACTGAACATCACAGTAAATTGTCCCGTTAGAAGAACCCGAGGTTTAGTTATGCAGATATAAGTAGTACATCTTTCAGCAAGTTAACATGTTTATTGTTTGTACAGGCTACTGGTCAATAAATGCTTTTCTGCTTGTACCTTTAGGGTTTAAAACCAAAATAAAATTCTTCTTTAGATGAAATTCTAGATATTCCCTTTGATTATATAAAGATATATATTTACTTGAAGGCACGGTGAGGGGGGATAGACAAGGGATCCCTAATGGTTGGCAGAGACCTAAGTACTGCCTTACCAGGTAAATTATCAGGAAGCTGAATCAGAAGAGTAGCCAGAACTTGAACTGCCACACTGATATGAGATTTGGACAACTTACATGGCAGTTTGAATCACTGTGCCTTACTTTTTCTTTTCTTCTCATTTGTTTTACATTTACATCTTCCACTTAAGTATGTAATCTATTTTATTATTTGTATACTGTGAGACAAGTGCCTAATGTCATTCTGCAATGTGTTGATATGTCCAGCACCATCATGAGTTTGTATTTTCTCCATTATGTGATCTTAGCATGTTTGTAAAAGCTTGTTGTTGTCGGCACATGCTCACACGGACTTACCTCCAATGGTGGAACTAGAAATGTGCCAGGGGATTTCAACTCAATCTTACCAAGGAGGCAGGTACCTATGCCAGCGCACTTGGTAAAGTGATAAGTATAAATACACAACCGATCAAAAAGATAGGGTATGCGTGGATGAGATTTCACAAATAAGACCAGTGCAAGCAAATAAAGAAGGATAGAATTAAAAGGGAGAGAATGATCCTGCGGGGGAAACAGGACACACAGCAGACTCATAGAATGGCAGCACTCCTGCCTCAGAATCAACCTTGGGACATTCGGATCTGGCTAAAAGGTCCATGAGAGTCTCACAGGCATGGAAAGCCATGACACGGTGGCAAAAAAGAATCTAAATGAAAGATCCTGGTGAACAAGACCCCAGCAGAAGGAACAGGCCATCAAGGAGAGAGGCGCCTTTCTCTGAAGGGAGGAAGGAACCTCCACTGTGATACGGCCTTGACTAATCAAGTTCAGAGTAGGTGAACTCAAGGGGCTTCCATAGCCTAGACAGCTCATAGCAAGACTTTCCGGTGATTGCTGACGTCATAAATAAGAGTGCCAATTGTTAAATCAGCAACAGGAGTTACTTGGTACATGCTACCCATGTGGGATCTCTGTCCTTAATGTGTTTTACTATGAAACTTAAAAACAACACTACTAGTCGAACAGTACCCTATACCTTGTGCGGTTGTGTGAGTTCAGCCTGTTGAAATCCTTGCTTAGTATATACTAAGTTGATCTTCAGTATATGAAGGTAATTGAAAATGAAACTCAATAAAGGGCAGGATGGGAGAGGCAGTGGGAGAGGGGAGGGCCACGGGAGGGAGGGAGGTTGTTGGGGGGAGCCACAACAATACAAAAGTTGCACTTTGTAAATTCACATTTAAAAAATAAAAGAATAACTATATAAGAAACAAAAAAGAACTTAATACTTTACCCTTTTAGTATATTTTATGTTCTACTTAAAACTATTGGTTGAACACTGTAATTAATACACAATTACTCGTAGGTGTTTAATTAATGCTATAACTAGTACTCAAATAGTATTTTACACTTTGTGTTTCTGTGTGGGTGCAAACTGTTGAAATCTTTACTTAATATATGCTAAATTGATCTTCTGTATATAAAGATAGTTGAAAATTAATCTTGATGTGGATGGAAGGGCAGAGGGAGTGGGAGAGGGGAGTGTTGTGGGTGGGAGGGAAGTTATGGGCGGGCTGAAGCTATTGTAATCCATAAGCTGTACTTTGGAAATTTATGTTCTTTCAATAAAATGTAATGAAATAAAATAAAATGAAATGAAATGAAATGAAATAAAATAAAATAAAATAAAATAAAATAAAATAAAATAAAATAAAATAAAATAAAATAAAATAAAATAAAATAAAATAAAATAAAAGCTTGTTGTTGATATAGATTCATTTTCCATTGTTTCCTGAATCTTGTTTTCTCTCATGCATTGGCTATTATCTATGTCCATGTGGTTTTGCTTACTAAACTTTGTAGCATATTTTGAAGTTGGATAGTGTGATCCATTCAAGCTATTCTCTTTTGCTCAAGATTGATTTGGCTACTTGAAGTCTTTTGTGGTTCCATGCATATTTTAGTATTTCTGGGGAGATTCCAAGATGATGGATTACAGAATGACAAACTAAGCTAGGCTACAGGTAAAAAGAAACATGAGAGGGAGAAAGAGAGGCAGAGCGAGAGGTAGAGGGAAGGAAGTACACTCTCAGAGGAGAATTGGAGAGTAATCTGCACTGGAATTGCCACAAGAGGAAGAGGAACACCAGGGACCTGTGTGTAGGGTATGATCATGCAGCATGAACACCAACAAGACACACAACTGCAGCAGTCAAGAACCTGAGCAGAAAGCCGCTTGAAGAGGGAAGTGAGACCAGACTGCAGCAACCCATGGTGATATTGCTGGGGTGAGAGCATGGCATATGCCTGGGTTGGCGACGTCTGGGCTAGCAATTGCTAGAAGAAAATTATCTCCACGGTTCCCTAGAAATAAATTCAGAAATTCAAGAAACAAGAATAACAAATACATCATGACCCTCCACCCCAAGAAACATAGCAACATTTCACTATTAAATGTGAAGATGAAGGGACTAGTGAAACGCCAGAAACAGAATTCAAAAAATTAGTAATAGAATACTTCTTCTAGGCCGGCGCCACAGCTCACTAGGCTAATCCCCTGCATTGCGGCGCTGGCACACCGGGTTCTAGTCCCAGTCGGGGTACTGGATTCTGTGCCGGTTGCCCCTCTTCAAGGCCAGCTCTCAGCTGTGGCCTGGAAGTGCAGTGGAGGATGGCCCAAGCCCTTGTGTCCTGCACCCACATGGGAGACCAGGAGAAGCACCTGGCTCCTGGCTTCGGATCAGCGTGGTGCGCCGGCTGCAGCACACCGGCCAGAGCAGCCATTGTGGGGTGAACCAATTGGAAAGGAAGACTTTTCTCTCTGTCTCTCTCACTGTCCAGTGTGCCTCTCAAAAAAAAAAGCATACTCTTTTCTAGACACAATTTATGAATGGTTTTCATCATGAAAGAATGCTGTATTTGATCAAATTTGATCAATGATACCAAAGAACTCTATGATGAAAAATTGCAAAATATTAAAAAAATTCAAGACTTTCAAGTGAAAAAATATTCCATATTTATGTAATCAGCATCACCAAAGTGCCATATTACTAAAAGCAATTTATAGATTCAGTATGATCCCAATCAAACTATCAATGACATTCTTCACAGATCCAGAAAATCACTAAAATTCATTAGAAACACAAGAGACACCACATAGATCAAGCCATCTAATAAAACAAAAATATTCATCCTAACAGTAGTAAAAGTAAAAGTTTCTAAAGGTTAATAACCAACGTAATAAATATGAGTGGAAATGTTAAAACAGAGACATTGGGGACAGAAAGTGAGTGAGAAGAGGGCAATTTCATCACTGCTACTTTAAGCATCCTCACCCTAACCTCTCTCTTCACAGATTTCTGGCATGGACTAAAACTTTGTTGTTAATTCATATTTTAATTGGATAGATAAAAAGTTACCCAAATGGGAGTGGCTCCAAGATGACAGAATAGGGAGGGAGCTCACTGATAGTCCGGGAAAAGATAGTTTAATAAAAGGGAAGATAGTGAAGTCTCAGGGAAGAGTTAGAGAAAAAACTGCAGAGGGAACTCTTCCAGAATTAGAGGGACACGGTGGACCTACGTGGAGGACAGGGGTGCCCATGGCTCGGGAGCCCACCTGCTGAGAATCTTCTCCTCCACACCAGTGCTGTAAAGAGAGGTGAGGTGAAACTGCAGTAGCCTGAGGCACTGCTGGAAAAGTGGCAGGAAGAGCCTAGTGGGAAGGAGGCCTGAAGCCCCGTGAAGGAAAGTACACCAGCCTAATTAGAGGAGAGCAAAACAAGAAAGAGACAGTATGGACATGATTGTCTCTCTCCACACTCCTTACAAAGGCATGCGAGATAATCGACAGATGCCATTTTGGACATACGTAACAGCTGCGCCAGCTTGAGGGGTGCCTTCCCTCATCCAAACAGAAAAACTTGAATCTGGTTGGGAGTAATAACAGGAAGTTAAGACATAGTGACTGTGTGGAGCTTATGAACCAGAACTGTGAAAAAAAAAAAAAAACTTTTGAGGGTATGTGGGAGAACTCACGGTGTCTGGGACGTGAGTATCTCAGTGGGAAACACCACAAATTTGGTAGCCTTGGCTACCCGGTGAGAGACATTGCAGGGGAATCTGAGCTTACGCTGAGGACTGCATAGATCCTTTGCGTGGTCCTTGGGACAGAGAAGATGAATATTATACCCACTGGGGCTAGCGCTCAGACACGGATCCCCATCGAGGAGAATAGCTCAGCTGTGCAGAATCACTTCCCTTCTGATTAAAAAAAAGTGGAAGAGAAGATTTAGCATGCCAAACCTGAGTGTGTCACATTTGGCACACCCTTAACCTGAAGAAATGAACCGAGATCTCTGGCCGCACCCACCACAAGCCTCTAGAGATTCACCAAAAGCAGACATTCCACTTAATCTAGAGTAATAGCACAAGGAGAGAATGCACAACAACCAACAACCACAACAACAAATGAAGAAGAAACCAAAGGATATCTCCACAATGCCAAACAACCAATGCAGAAACCGAGGAGCCAAGAACAAAGAAGACATTATGACACTCCCAAATGAACATGACACTCCAATACAAGATTATGAACATGATGAGGCAGAAGATTGCAATATATGGATTTCAAAAATTTATGAGAAGACCATTTAGAAGTTACCAAAAACTACAGGAATCAATACAGAACAAGACAGAAAATCTCACTTGTGAAAATGAAATCTTAATGAGGAATCGGAATGGAACGAGGAATTTAGTAGAACATGAAAATGAGATATTGAAGAGAAACACAGTGAACTGAAGAATCAATAGAACAAATGAAAAGCACATTTGAGGCCTTAAAAACAGAATCAGTGAGGTAGAAGAAAGAATATGGGGCTTAGAAGACAGAGCACAGGAAAGTGTACAGTCAAACCAGAGAAAAGAAGAGGAAATTAGAAATCTAAAAAATACGGTTGGGGATCTCAGGATAGTATTAGAAAACCCAACATTCGGGTTGTAGGAGTTCCTGAAGGCAGGGAGAGAGAGAAAGGACATCTTAGTTGGGCTTATCCATTCTTCAGACTGACTACATAACAATTACAGACACTTTTTGAAGCCTTGAAGGGTAAGATCCATCCACTGACACTATTTCTGTTTCACCAGAGATGCAATCTTCTGTGGGTGCTAGTAATATCGCCCTATGTCATATTTTATGGATTTTATGGATGCCTGCAAAGATTGTTTTACAACTGGCTTTACTGCCCATTCCAATAAAGCCAACAGTAAACTTGATAGCTCAAGCTTCCAGAAAAACATGTTAATGCAATGGCTCTACCTGTCTCACACTCCTCCTCGTAATGTTTAACTTTCTGTATAAGCTGTTGCTGACTTAAATGCAAAAGGTGATTAACTGATCACTTAATGTTCTGGGTCTCGACCTGATCAACATCTACCTCACATTCTCAAAACAGGATCATGAACATTTACTCCAATCTCAATTATTTTATTAGATTACTCTAATGGATTCAGTGGATTAACTTTTATATAACCTGCTCAAAGGCCTCCACTTAACACTGCTATCTGTTCTTCCTGTTTCTTTCCATGCCATGATCTCTAAAACCCTCTTCCTCAAACTTTGACAGTCTTTTTTGACGGTTCTCCATCTAGTGGTATAATTATTTATAAAAATAAATAAATAAATAAAACTTCCCTCCCCAAAACAATACAACGTATCAGATTAGCTGTGGTACTGTTAACTATGTCTATCCAATATTCAGCCTTCAAATTTGATCACCATTTGTCATTATGTCACTAATTTACTTCTCCACCTGCCTTATGCTCGTATTACAATAGAACTTGACTTAATTTACTCAGTCTTTTCCTCACTGCAGACGTTATTGATTAAACACCATCCTCCATTATTTGTGGCACATAGTTGCAGTCACACACCCCCTTCCCAGCATATTATCAGAAGTTAATCAGTGCTACCATCACGCTCTTTATGTTGCTGCTCTTTTCAGAGATCCTTACAAAGTCATGGATTTTCCATCAGTCTCCAAAATCTTTCTATTAACAGTTTCACATACTTCTCCCAGAGGCGTGTACTGGTTATCTCCAACTGTGTGCAGAGTGCAAATCCCACATTATTTTGTGCAGCTAATCACGTGGACAGCAAGCTAATGACCTTTGGCAAACGGGTGTTTCTCACTGTCCATCGCTAAAACCTTTTCCTTGCCTACATGTCATCACTGGTACACGGGCCATCCACCTGAAGGGTAAATCTTCTTGCCATGTTATTAACCACCTGCTCATGTCAACGGCTATCATGGGTAAGCCTAGCCAATTGAAACCTGATAATGCTCCTGCATACACTTCACCTGCCCTTTTCCAGCTTCTGTCGTTTGTTGGACATCAAATTCACGCATGGTATCCCTTATAATGCCACCTATTGTAGAGCATGCACATTGTACCCTTAAAACCCTTTAACAACAAAGGAAGGGATAAACACCCTGGGGTTTAATCAAACAATGTCTATTCTTTTAGTTACACTTAATCATTTATGCGACCCTTCAAGCACTTTTGAGGCAGCTGATGCTCCGGTGAGAAAATATTTCTGCCTCGTGCCCATTAGAATATAATAAAGGACCTCCTGCTCTGCCTTGGGAAGTACCAGAACCACTACTAATGTGGCAGTGAGGGGATGTCTTCTGGTCTGTCTCCTACAGGACCTATGCGGATTCCTGCCCATTGCATTCACCCTGCGTGGCATCATGAGTTGGCTTCAAGGCCTTCAGTACTCCATGTCTCAGTTTTGCCTCAGGTTGGAGGAGGGAGAGAAAACATCTCGGCGTCACAGACCTTCTTTGCCCTGAAATACCACCAGTTACTTGGGGAGACATCAAGTCACTAGTCGACTCAGCTCAGCAATTGACTCAACAAAAACATCAAGAAGAAACCCCAGAGATTCCTTTGATACTTACAGTGCCTCAACTGACATGGAACTTGTTGTTGTTAGTGTGTTGTCTTCTTCCTTTTTTTATAGGCAAAGTTGGACAGTGAGAGGGAGAGACATAGAGAAAGGTCTTCCTTTTTCCATTGGTTCACCACCCAAGTGGCCAGTAGGGCCGGCACGCTCGCCGATCCGAAGCCAGGAGCCGGGTGCATCCTCCTGGTCTCCCATGTGGGTGGCCTCATTGAGCTTGAAATCCTGCTTCATCAGTGCATACTGTCTTTGACTAATGCTTGTACAGACTGTTTTCCCTGTTTCCAAAAACCCACCTATTACTAATGGTTACTGATAAAAAAGGTGGCTGTGTGGAACATTGTTTCTGCAAAAGCACTCTCAGTGGGGACCAATCTTCCTGAACACCAGGTGCTGTGTAGGAGCAGATTGAGGATAATAAATGCCTTGCTAACAAGAAGAGCATTGAGTCCAACGCAGCTATATAGCAGACATGCTTATCTAATAACGCAATTTATAATCATGTGCTGTACAAAGGACTAATGCAACCCTTGTCAATAAAAGAAGCACATTGTAATGCACTGGCAGTGCTTTTCAGAGAAAGAGCTCCCATGTCCTTTCTCTCCTTCTTTAGAACCTCCCCAACAAAACTCCATGCTTCCAGAATTGCATTCACATTCTACTCCTAACTCGAGACCTACTTCCATATTTCCTGTCCCATGGAATACCTTCACAACCCATTCAGTTCTTCAAATCACAAAAGAACAGCTTGATCTTGTCAGTCTCTGTGACTAAATTACCACTGATTTGTATAGTTTCACTTCTTGCATTCTCCTCAGTCCATTAATTTTTTTCAACATTGCTGCTCCCACCAGTCTAAAAAAGGTTTGTCTTAACTTGCAATCTCATAGAATCTAGAGATGCACTTTTGGAGAGAAGAGTTGAACGTCAATGCTCGGAGCTTTGAAGAAACAGACATGAGCTTATCTAAGTCTTCATTGTTGAAGCTGGCAGAGTCCATCGTGAGTATGAATGCTCTTGTGATAATGAAATAATAAGCTTGTAATTGAGACAGATCATGCTATGTTTTGAAATAACCTCAAAGAAGACAATGGAAATTGAAGATTATATTTTTCTTTTACTCAGGTATTCTGTGATTTTGCACATGCAATAACATTGCTAGATCTTAAAACTCCAGCCTATATATCAGTGATATTACCGATAAATTGATAATTACATTCCATATGTGCATGTTAATGTTAATAAATGTATTTGAAGCTTAACAATTTATAAGCCAGGATAAAATAAGTCAATGTTTTACATGATTACATGATTTTAGTTTATATTTTTGCTAATACCACTGGCATTCCAGAAAATTCTACTAATGTATCAAAACCATAAAATTGATTGTTATAAGATTCTTGGTATCTTTTATGACCTGTTTAAGTTTCTAGTCTTTATTTGGTTTTGAAATTGATAAGGTAAGGCCAGCGCCGCGGCTCACTGGGCTAGTCCTCCACCTTGTGATGCCGGTACACTGGGTTCTAGTCCCGGGTGGGGTGCTGGATTCTGTCCTGGTTGCCCGTCTTCCAGACCAGCTCTCTGCTGTGGCCAGGGAGTGCAGTGGAGGATGACGCAAATGCTTGGACCCTGCAACCACATGGGAGACCAGGAGAAGCTCCTGGCTCCTGGCTTTGGATCAGTGTAATGTGCCGGCGCCAGCGCACCAGCCATGGCAGCCTTTGGAGGGTGAAACAACGGCAAAGGAAGACCTTTCTCTTGGTCTCTCTCTCTCGCTGTCCACTCTGCCTATCAACAACAACAAAAAAAAAGAAATTGATAAGGTGAAATGGGTTCATCTGCTTATTTTTTAAGATTTCATTATAGTCCTAATAAAGCATTCTAACCTGACTTTGATTTTTAAGTGCTTTTAGCAGAAGCTAACTCTCTTGAAAGATTTTTTTTTAACTTTTATTTAATGAATTTAAATTTCCAATGTACGGCTTATAGATTACAATGGCTACCCACCCCCATAACGTCCCTCCCACCCGCAACCCTCCCCTTTCCCACTCCCTCTCCTCTTCCATTCACATCAGGATTCATTTTCAATTCTCTTAATATAGAGAAGGTCAGTTTAGCATACATTAAGTAAGGATTTCAACAGTGTGCTCCCACACAGAATTATAAAGTGAAAAATAAGATATGAATTTTTAAATGATAATGAAATCAGATCAGACTTATTGTCATGTTTAATCCCAGTGAGAGTCAAGTTGGGAATTGATAATTTCTATCTTTTTTTTTTTACAGAAGATCAGTTTAGTATATGTTAAGTAAAGATTTCAACAGTTTGCACCCCCATAGAACCATAGAAACACAAAGTGAAATATACTGTTTAAGTACTCGTTATAGCATTAAATCTCAATGTACAGCACATTAAAGACAGAGATCCTACATGAGGAGTAAGTGCACAGTGACTCCTGTTGTTGACTTTACAAATTGACACTCCTGTTTATGGCATCAGTAATCTCCCTATGCTCCAGTCATGAGTTTCCAAGGCTATGGAAGCCTTTTGAGTTCTCCGACTCTTATCTTATTTAGACAAGGCCATAGTCAAAGTGAAAATTCTCTCCTCCCTTCAGAGAAAGGTACCTCCTTCTTTGAAGACCTGTTCTTTCCACTGGGATGTCACTCACAGAGATCTTTTGCCAGAGTGCCTTGGCTTTCCATGCCTGAAATACTCTCATGGGCTTTTCAGCCAGATCCGAATGCCTTTAGGGCTGATTCTGAGGCCAGAGTGCTGTTTATGACATCTGCCATTCTATGGGTCTGCTGAGTATCTCACTTCCCATGTTGGATCAGTCTCCCCTTTATTTATTCTATCGGTTAGTATTAGCAGGTACTAGACTTGTTTATGTGCTCCCTTTGACTCTTAGTCCTTTCATTATGATCAATTGTGAACTGAAATTGATCTCTTGGACTAGTGAGATGGCATTGGTACATGCAACCTTGATGGGATTGAATGGGAGTCCCCTGGTATGTTTCTAACTCTACCATTTGGGGCAAGTCAGCCTGAGCATGTCCCAAATTGTACATCTCTTCCCTCTCTTATTCCCACTCTTATGTTTAACAGGGATCACATTTCAGTCAAATTTCAACACTTAAGAATAACTGTGTATTAATTACAGAATTAAACCAGTCAAATTAAGTAGAACAGACCAAAAAAAAACTACTAAGAGGGATAATGTATTAAGTTGTTCATTAACAGTCAGGGCTATGCTGGTCAAGTCACCGTTTCCCATAGTGTCCATTTCACTTCAACAGGTTTCCTTGTTGGTGTTCAGTCAGTTGTCACTGATCAGGGAGAACATATGGTATTTGTCCCTTTGGGACTGGCTTATTTCACTCAATATGTTGTGTTCCAGATTCCTCCATTTTGTTGCAAATGACTGGATTTCGTTGTTTCTTACTGCGGTATAGTATTCTAAAGAGTACATATCCCATAATTTCTTTATCCAGTCTACTGTGGATGGGCATTTAGGTTGACTCCAGGTCTTGGCTATTGTGCATTGTGCTGCAATAAACATTAGGGTGCAGACTGCTTTTTTGTTTTCCAAGATAAATTCCTTTGGTAAATTCCAAGGAGTGGGATGACTGGGTCGAACGGTAGGGTTATCTTCAGGTTTCTGAGGAATCTCCAGACTGACTTCCATAGTGGCTTCACCAGTTTGCCTTCCCACAAACAGTGGGTTAGTGTCCCTTTTTCCCCACATCCTCGCCAGCATCTGTTGTTGGTAGATTTCTGTATGTGAGCCATTCTAACCGGGGTGAGGTGAAACCTCATTGTGGTTTTGATTTGCATTTCCCTGATTGCTAGCGACCTTGAACATTTTTTCATGTGCCTGTTGGCCATTTGGATTTCCTCTTTTGAAAAATGTCTATTGAGGTCCTTGGCCCATCTCTTAAGTGGGTTGTTGGTTTTGTTTTTGTGGAGTTTCTTGATCTCTTTGTAGATTCTGGTTATTAACCCTTTATCTGTTGCATAGTTTGCAAATATTTTTTCCCATTCTATGGGTTGTCTCTTCACTCTCCTGACTGTTTCTTTTGCAGTACAGAAACTTCTCAATTTGATGCAATCCCAATAGTTGATTTTGTCTTTGACTGCCTGTGCCTCCCGGGTCTTTTCCAGAAACTCTTTGCCTGTGCCAATATCTTGAACGGTTTCTCCAATGTTCTCTAATAACTTGATGGTGTCAGGTCGTAGATTTAGGTCTTTAATCCACGTTGAGTGGATTTTTGTGTAAGGTGTAAGGTAGGGGTCTTGCTTCTTGCTTCTGCACGTGGAAATCCAGTTTTCCCAGCACTATTCATGAATAGACTGTCCTTGCTCCAGGAATTGGTTTTAGATCCTTGATCAAATATAAGTTGGCTGTAGATGTTTGGGTTGCTTTCTGGTGTTTCAATTCTGTTCCATTGGTCTATCCCTCTGTTTCTGTACCAGTACCATGCTGTTTTAATTACAACTGCCCTGTAGTATGTCCTGAAATCTGGTATTGTGATGCCTCCGGCTTTGTTTTTGTTGTACAAGATTGCTTTAGCTATCTGAGGTCTCTTTTGCCTCCATCTGAATTTCAGCATCATTTTTTCTAGATTTGAAAAGAATGTCTTTAGTATCCTGATTGGAATTGCATTGAATCTATAAATTGCTTTTGGGAGAATGGACATTTTGATGATGTTGATTCTTCCAATCCATGAGCATGGAAGATTTTTCCATTTTTTGGTATCCTATCTTTCTTTAAGATTTTGTAATTTTCATCGTAGAGATCTTTAACGTCCTTGGTTAAGTTTATTCCAAGGTATTTGATTGTTTTTCTAGCTATTGTGAATGGGAATGAATTAGCAGTTCTTTCTAAGCCGTGGCATTGCTTGTGTATACAAAGGTTGTTGATTTTTGTGCATTGACTTTATATCCTGCTACTTTGTCAAACTCTTCTATGAGTTCCAATACTCTCTTAGTAGAGTTCTCTACCTTGTGATGCCGACACACCCGGTTCTAGTCCCAGGTGGGGTTCTGGATTCTGTCTGGTTGCCCCTCTTCCAGGCCAGCTCTCTGCTATGGCCCAGGACGGCAGTGGAGGATGGCCCAAGTCCATGGGCCCTGCACCCCATTGGAAACCCCATGGGAAACCAGGAGAAGCACCTGGCTCCTGGCTTTGGATCAGTGTGGTGTGCCAGCCACAGCGAGCCGGCTGCCACTTCCATTGGAGGGTGAACCAATGGCAAAGGAAGACTTTTTCTCGGTCTCTCTCTCCCACTTTCCACTCTGCCTGTCAAAAAAAAAAAAAACACAATAAATTGATAAGGTGAAATTTGTTCATCTGCTCTTTTTAAGATGTCATTATAGCCCTACTAAGTAAAGCATTCTAACCTGACTTTGATTTTTTAAGTGCTTTTTAGCAGAAGCTAACTCTCTTCAAAGATTAATACTTGCTGCAAGAATAAGAGTCTTCAAGATTTGAATTCTTTCACTGTTTCAAACCTATTATATTTATTAAAACAAAATTGTGGCTTATATATACAATTATGAAATTGTAGACTATAAGTCGTAGGCTATAAAATCTATAAAATTATAGATTGTAGGATAAATTTGCATAGTTTCTTACATTATGTCCTGATTATTTATGCTCTATTTCCTGATGGGGAAAATAATGATTCAAAGCAGTTATTTGCCATGGAAAGGTCTCTGGAATTTAAGCTAAATGTCTCCTATGTCAGATAACCGTAATCAGATGATAAAATCGGTGTGTATCTGTATTCCATAAATTTGGTATGTTGTATTATCACTTCTTTTGTTTCCAGAGATGTTTTTATTTCCTTTTTGATTTCTTCTATGAACCACTGTTCGTTCATGAACATGTTGTTCATTCTCCATGTGTTTGCACGTGATGCAGAGATTCTTGAGTTGTTGATTTCTAGCTTCATTTCATTGTGGTCCAAGAAGACGCAAGGTATGATGTTGATTTTTTTTTCATTTGCTGAGACTTGTGTTTTGGCCTAGGATGTTGCCAATCCTAGAGAAAGTCTCATGTACCAGAGAGAAAAATGTGTGCTCTGTGGCTGTGTGGTGTAAGGTTCGGCAGGTCTCTGCTAGGTCTGTTAGTTAAGTCTAAAGTGTTAATTACCTCTGCATTTGCTTGTTGATTTTCTGTCTTGTTGATGCGCCCATTGCTGAAAGCGGGTTATTGAAGTCCTGCATTACTACTGTATTTGAGTCTTTCTGTCACTTTAAATACATTAACATTTCTTTTAAATAGCCAGGTACCCTGCAATTATGTGCGTATACAAGTTCAATATCCCATCTTTCTGTTGAATTGGCCCTTTAATCATTATATGGTGCCCTTCTTTGTCTCTTTTAATTGTTTTTGTGCTAAAGTCTATTTGGTCTGATATTAGGATGGCCACCCCAACTCTGTTTCTGTTTCTATTAGCATGGATTATATTTTTCCACCCCTTCACATTCAGTCTGCTTGCATCTTTGTTGGTAAGGTGTTGTTCTTGTAGGCAGCAAATAGATGGGTTTCCTTTTTTAATCCATCCAGCCAATCTATGTCTTTTAACTGGGGAGTTGAGACCATTCACATTCAGTGTGACTATTGTTAAGTACCGACATTTCCCTGACAGGTTTCCATAGATAGTTGTATTTTATTTTATTTTTTATTTATTTCTTTATTTGACATGTAGAGTCATAGACAGTGAGAGAGAGAGAGAGAGAGAGAGAGAGAGAAAGAGAGAGAGAGAGAGAGAGGGGTGTCTTCCTTCCATTGGTTCACCCCCAAATGGCCGCCATGGCTGGTGCTGCGCCGATCCAAAGCCAAGAGCCAGGTGCTTCCTCCTGGTTTCCTATGCGGGTACAGGGGACCAAGCAGTTGGGTCATCCTCCACTGCCCTCCTGGGCCACAGCAGAGAGCTGGACTGGAAGAGGAGCAACCGGGACTAGAACCTAGCGCCCCTATGGGATGCTGGCACCGCAGGCACAGGATTAGCCAAGTGAGCCACGGCACCGGCCCCCATAAATAGTTTTGTTTATGTATTTTGGATTTCAGTTTTACTTTACCTGGTTCATTTTCTGTGTTCATCTACTTTTGCAGTGATGTTCCCATTTCTGTATTTCTCTGTGTAGGACATCCTTGAACATCTTTTGTAGGGTCGGGTAAGTAGTTATGAATTCTTTCAATTTCTGTTTGTTGTGGTAAATCCTCATTTCTCCTTCATTCAAATATTTTTCAAAAAAATTTTTTTCTTTCAATTTTTTTCTGACAGGCAGAGTGGACAGTGAGAGAGAGCGAGACAGAGAGAAAGGTCTTCCTTTGTCGTTGGTTCACCCTCCAATGGCCGCCATGGCTGGCGCGCTGTTGCTGGTGCACCACATTGATCCAATGGCAGGAGCCAGGTACTTTTCCTAGTCTCCCATGGGGTGTAAGGCCCAGGTACATGGGCCATCCTCCACTGCACTCCCTGGCCACAGCAGAGAGCTGGCCTGGAAGAGGGACAACCGGGACAGAATCCGGCATCCCGACCGGGACTAGAATCCGTTGTGTTGGCGCCGCAAGGCAGAGGATTAGCCTAGTGAGCCACAGCGCCGGACCCATTTCTCCTTCATTCATAAGTAAGAGTTTTACAGGATATACTAACCTGGGTTGACAATATTTTTTCTCTTAGGACTTGGAGTAGGTCTCTCCATTCTCTCCTTGCCTGAAGGGTTTGTGATGAGAAGTCCCAAGTGAGTCTGATTGGCTTTTCTCTGAATGTTATCTGTCTTCTCTCTTGCATGTATTTTAAGATCTTTTCTTTATGTTACTGAGGAGAGCTTAACTACAATTGTGTGGTGAAGATCTTTTTTTTTTAAAACTTGAAAATTGTTCTTAAAATTTTTTAGTATTTCAATTACATATTTCATGGGGTATAGTGTTATAGTTTGATACAGGAATTAAATGTGTGATGATCAAAAAGGTTAGCATTTTCACCTCTAAACCTTTTTTAAAAATTTGATTGGTTCATCATAATTATATTTATTTGTGGTATTTCAAAAATATATACAATGTCCATTGATCAAAGCAGAGTAATTAACATATTGTTATGTTCTACAATTGGTCTTAATTTTGTCACCTCTTTTGATCAAAATATTTTGATGCCAACCTTCCTTCCACATCCCCAAACAACAGGCACTCAATGAGTTGAAATAAAGGAAAGACTACCTCAGTATAAAGGATTACATCGCTATATAAAGATAGTTCCAGGAGTTTGAGGTTATAAAATCCCCTCAGACAACTCATTACAGTATATTTGTTTTTTTTAACGTGTATTTAGTAGATATAAAATTCCAAAGTACAGAATAATTGTGTGTTGATTACAGAGCTCAAGCAATAGTATTAAGTAGAACAAAAATATTAAAAGGGATAAAGTATTAAAGTGTACATCAACAGTGATGACAAGGGCTGATTAATTCACTGTTTCTCATAGTGTCCATTTCACTTCAACAGGTTTCCTTTTAGGTGCTTAGATAACTGTCGCCGCTCAGGGAGAACATATGATATCTGTCCCTTTGCAAATGACCGCATTTCATTGCTTTTGCTGCTGTATAGTATTCTATAGAGTACATGTCCCATAATTCCTCTATGCAGTCTACTGTTGTTGGGCATTTGAGTTGATTCCAGATCTTAGCTATTGTGAATCGAGCTGCAATAAACATTAAGGTGCAGACCGCTTTTTTGTTTCCCAATTTCATTTCCTTTGGGTGAATTCCAAGGAGTGGGATAGCTGGGCTGTATGGTAGCGTTATATTCAGGTTTGTGAGGAATCCCCAGACTGACTTCCATAGTGGCTTGACCAGTTTGCATTCCCAGGAAACAATGGGTTAGGGCCCTTTTTCCCCACATCCTCACCAGCATCTGTTGTTGGTAGATTTCTGAAGGTGAGCCATTCTCACTGGTGTGACGTGAAACCTCATTGTGGTTTTGAATTACATCTCACTGATGGCTAGTGATCCTGAACATTTTTTCATGTGTCTGTTGGCCATTTGGATTTCCTCTTTTGAAAAATGTCTGTGGAGGTCTTTGGCCCATCTCTGAAGTGGGTTGTTTGTTTTGATGTGGTGGAGTTTCTTGATCTCTTTGTAGATTCTGGTTATTAACCTTTTATCTGTTTTATTGGTTGCATATATTTTTTCCCATTCTGTCAGTTGCCTCTTCACTTTCCTGACTGTTTTTTTTTTTTTTTGCAGTACAGAAACTTCTCAATTTGATACAATCTCAAATGTTAATTTTGGCTTTGACCGCTTGTGCTTCCGGGGTCTTTTCCAAGAAGTCTTTGCTGGTACTAATATCTTGCAGGGTTTCTCCAGTGTTCTCTAATAATTTGATGGTGTCGGGTCCTAGATTTAGGTCTTTAATCCATGTTGAGTGGATTTTTGTGTAACGTGTAAGGTAGGGGTCTTGCTTCATGCTTCTGCATGTGGAAATCCAATTTTCCCTAGAATATTTATTGAATAGACTCTCCTTACTGCAGGGATTGATTTTGGATCCTTGATCAACTATAAGTTGGCTGTAGATGTTTGGATTGATTTCTGGTTTTGACTATTCTGTTCCATTGGTCTATCCCTCTGTGGGGAATCGCAGGCTGGCCACCTGTGGGAACTTCCTCACTTTGCTGTTTGCCTTGCCTGTTGTAATAACTTGTGCAAAACAAGTTAAGGAAGTGCTGGCTGCTGAGCAAAACAAGTCAAGGAAGTGCTAACCACAGGATGTCCTGAAGACACAAACAACCCCGATGGGAGCAAGATGAACTTTCAACCTGAGGCACTATGTGCCCTTCAACTTGATTGGACTGTGCCTGCATGGACTGCATGTGAACAGACTAACCATTGTCTGGGAGCATCCTGCTAGGGGAACCTAGGGTATATAATGGGGATAGGATTGTGTAGGAAGAGGAGGGCTTGGCTTCTTTTCTTTTGCCTTGCATCTGGATGAATAAAGTTCCATGAGAACCAAGTAAGCAGTGATCGTGTCTTTACTACGCTGGACTCTCGCGGGCGAGCGTCCGGCATCCCTCTGTTTCTGTACCAAAACCATGCTGTTTTGATTACAACTGCCCTGTAGTAGGTCCTGAAATCTGGGATTGTGATGCCTCCAGCTTTGTTTTTGCTGTACAAGATTGCTTTAGCTATTCGAGGTCTCTTGTGCCTCCATGTATATTTCAGCACCATTTTTTCCAGATCTGAGAAGAAGGTCTTCGGTATCTTGATTGGGATTGCATTGAATCTCTTAATTGCTTTTGGGAGAATGGGCATTTTGTTGTTATTGATTCTTCCAATCCATGAGCATGGAAGATTTTTCCATTTTCGGTCTCTTCTTCTATTTCTTTCTTTAAGATTTTGTAATTCTCATCGTAGAGATCCTTGACGTCCTTGGTTAAGTTTATTCCAAGGTATTTGATTGTTCTTGTAACTGTTGTGAATGGGATTGATCTTAGAAGTTCTTTCTCAGCCATGGCATTGCCTGTGTATACAAAGCTGTTGATTTTTGTGCATTGACTTTATATCCTGCTGCTTTGCCGAAACTTTGCTGCAGTTTTTCTAGATCCTTGATATGCATTGAAAGCTCATTTATTTGGTGCCTTTCCAATTTCTTGATGTAGGCACTTATTGCTATAAACTTTCCTCTTATCACTGCTTTTGCTGTATCCCATAAGTTTGATATGTTGTGATGCGGTCCTCATTTACTTCCAGAAAGTTTTTGATTTCTCTTTTGATTTCTTCTAGGACCCAGTGTTCATTCAGGAGCATGTTGTTCAATCTCCATGTGTTTGCATATGTTCTAGGGATTCCTGAGTTGCTAATTTCCAACTTGATTCCACTATGGTCTGAGAAGCTGCATCATATGATTCTAATTCTTTTGAATATGTGGAGACTTGTTTTATGGCCTAGTATGTGGTCAATCCTAGAGAAAGTCGCATGTACTGCTGAGAAGAATGTATATTCTTTGTGTGTAGGATGAAAAATTCTGTAGATATCTGTTGGATCCATTTGGGCAATGGTGTCCTTTGAATCTACTGTTTCCTTGTTGATCTTCTGCCCTGTTGATCTGTCTATTTCTGAGAGTGGAGTATTGAAGTCCCCCAGTACTATTGTATTGGGGTCTAAGTCTCCCTTTAAGTCCCTTTACATATCTTTTAAATAAACCGGGGACCTATATTTAGGTGCATATTCATTAATAATCGTTATATCTTCCTGTTGAATTGATCCCTTAATCATTATATAGTGCCCTTCTTTGTCTCTCTTAACAGTTTTTGTGGTAAAGTTTATGTTGTCCAATATTATATGGCTATGCCCGCTCTGTTTTCATTTTATATCTTTTTCCAGCCTTTCACTTTCAGTCCGCATGCATTGTTGTTGGAAAGATGTATTCCTTGTGAGCAGCAAATACATGGTTTTTGTACCTTGCCCCATTCAGCCAATCTGTGCCTTTTAACTGGAGAGTTGAGGCCATTAACGTTCAATGTGACTATTGATAGGAGTAATTTTGCCCTGCCATTTTCCCAAAGATATTTTCTAGCATATGCTTTGAACTTCCTGTGATCTTTTGCTGTGAGGTTTCCTTCCATTGCCTTCTTTCATACTGATGACCGTGTTTCGGTGTTTCTCTGTGTAACACATCTTTCAGCATCTTTTGCAGGGCTGGATGAGAAGAGACAAATTCTTTCAATTTCTGTTTGCTATGAAAGGTCTTTATTTCTCCTTCATTCACAAATGGGAGCTTTGCAGTATATAATAATCTGGGCTAGTAGTTTTTCTCTGTTAGTACCTGGGCTATGTCTCGCCATTCCCTTCACAAAGGCACAGGTATTGTCCCATCTTCCCACCTCTATAGTTCCAACACCTGGCTTGGCCCTTGGCATGTACTGAGGCTCTGAGTTCTATCTGATAGAAAACTCCACAACATTAGGCACTACTGGAAGGCCAAGGGAAGTACATCACTTTCCTTGAGAGGAGGAGTGTCAAGGAGAGCTTCCAGGATAAAGACACAAGAGAAGTACTTGTTGATGTGGCAGTGGAGAAGCTGAGGGTCAAGAAGAAGCTGGGACAGTACTCTAAGTGGAGGAGAGTGTGTAAGTGCTGGGGAAGAGGGTGATGGCAGCAGATGATGGCTCAACTAGCTGAGTGTCTGTCATGCACCTGTGAAACTTGGATTTCATTTCCACCTCCTGGCTTCAGCCCCACTCAGCCCTGGCCTTTGTGGGCATTTCAGAAAGAAACTAATCGATGGGCGCACTCTACCAGTCTCTCTCTCTCTCTCTCTCTCTCTCTCTCTCTCTCTCTCTCTGTCTGATGCTCTCAAATAAATAAATAATCTTGGGCCGGTGCAGCAGCTCACTAGGCCAATCTTCCGCTTGTGGCGCCGGCACAGCGTGTTCCAGTCCTGGTCGGGTCACCGGATTCTGTCCTGGTTACCCCCCTTCCAGTCCAGCTCTCTGCTGTGGCCCAGGAATGCAGTGGAGGATGGCCCAAGTCCTTGGGCCCTTCACCCCATGGGAGAACAGGATAAGTACGTTGCTCCTGCCATCGGATCAGCGCGCTGCGCCGGCTCCAGCGCACCAGCCATGGCAGCCATTGGAGGGTGAATCAACGACAAAGGAAGACCTTTCTCTCTGTCTCTCTCTCACTGTCCACTCTGCCTGTCAAAAACAAAAACAACAACAACAAAAAAAAAAAACAAAAAACAAAAACAAATAAATAATCTTGAAAATTTATTTTGGTGCAAAACCATTTAAAAACCATCATCAGTTTTTTTCCATAATATTTGCTTTAATGAACTTTTTGAAAATGCCTTACATTTGCCTAAAGCAGCCTATGCAGACCAAGACAGGAGCTATTTTGGCTTATTGATGAATTGACCCCTTTATCATTATGAAATGACACTTTCTCCCTACTACTATTCTTCATAACCGTATCAGCACTGGGACCAGCATTGTGGTGCAATTGGTCGGGCTGCTGCCTACAATGCTGGCATCCTATATGGGTGCTAGTTTTGAGGCCCAGCTGTTCCACTTCTGCTCCTGGCTTCTGTCTAGGCCAACCATAGCTGTTGTGGCCACTGGAGAGTAAGCCAGCAGAAAGATCTATCTTCCCCTCTCTCCACAACTCTCCTTTTCAAATAAATAATGTTTTAAACAAATCAGACCAGTACTTGGGATATCCCTAGTGTTACTTAAAGTCTATTTGGATGTTCATATAGCAACCCAAGCTTTCTTATGATTAAAGTTAGCATGGCCTATCTTTCTCTGCCCTTTTATTTGTGTCTGTGTCTAAGGTAGGTGTCATGTAGGCAGTATATCATTTCGTGTTGCCTTTTCATCCGTTTCAACAAAAGCTACATTTTGGAGTATTTAGATCATTTACATATCATGCTATAATTGATACAGTTGTGCTTAAATCTACCAATACCAAAAATACCAAAAGCTGCAATATATGTGTATGTGTATGTGTATGTGTATGTTCATATATATGAATATATATGGGGCCCTGCACCCACATGGGAAACCTGGAAGAAGCTCCTGGCTGTTGGCTTCAGATCGACCCGGCTCCAGCTGTTGGGGACATCTGGGAGGTGAACCAGTGAATGGAAGACCTTTCTCTCTCTCTCTCTCCCTGTCTCTCTCTCTCTCTCTGTGTGTGTGTTTAACTCCACTTCTAAAATAAATACATTTTTAAAAAGAAAAACTTTCGTTAAAATTAAAAACATAAAACTGTACAGATCATAGAAACCCTCAAGAACCCCTTGGGAACCTCGGCATGAGCACCTTGCTTCTACCCTATTTTCTTTCACAACAGCGGTAAGTTCCTCCATCACTGTAAGACAGAAGTTTGAACTTCAGAATATCTAATGAAACCACCTACCCAATCCGTGGCTATGAGAACACCAGGACCAGAAGATATACTATGGCTAATAAGTACACGAAAGATGATGAACACTCTGGGCTCTCAAGGAAATGTAAATTAACTGCACTGAGATTCCATTACACACACATTCTACTCTGCAAAGGCTATAGCAGCACATCATCCAAGTTTACAGGAGGATATGAAGTTAATGAAACTGTCACTCATTGTTAGTTGAAATAAAAAGGTGGTACAGCCACTTATTGGTATGCCAGTTTTCCCCTAAAGGTAAACATTCACTTACTATACAACCCAGCAACGCCTGTCCTAGGTAATTACTAGGTCAAAAAAGCATGTCTACACAAAGACTTTTACCGAAATGTTTGTAACAGCTTTGCTCATAACAGGTGAAAAATGAAGAGCCTAATTGCTCACCCCTCGCTAAACCCATTATCAATGGCACATGCACATGAGATAACTTAATGCAGGAGTGCTCCAAGGACACATGCAAGATAGCTGGATGAATCCATGTGGTAACCTGGAACAGTGAAAAGAGCTACACACCAAGGGTCAATACCACTTGAATCCACTTCCATGAAGCTTTTGAAAAGACAAAGTAACAACAGAAAGAAGTTCAGGACTCCCAAGGCCTGGAGTAGGGCACGGCATGAATGGCCAAAAACAGACATTCATTCTGTGGGGGCAGTATTTGATCTAGAAGTTTAACTTCTCTGCCCTATTTTAGAGTGCCTGGGTTCAATCCCTGACCCTAACTCTACCTTCCTGCCAATGCATGCCTTTGGAGGCAGTGGTGATGGCTCAAGTACATAGGTCCACACCACTTATGACATGGATTGAGTTCCTAGCTCCTGGCCTCAGGCTCAGCTAGGGACAGTTGGGAGCATGTGCAGAGTAAACCAGTGTGTCGGAGCTCATTTTATCTCTGTGCCTCTTGAACTAACAAATGAATGAATAATACATATTTTGAAAAGGAATGGTTGTAGGGTGACATATATTGCTGTAGTGGCAGAGCCATGATATATCTGACAAAACTCAGAAAGAACAGAAAGTTGTGGATTTTGTGTTTTTTAACCTTATTATGGTCTCCCTGATCGGCGACAACTAACTGAGCACCAAAGGGGAAACCCGTTGAAGTGAAATGGACACTATGAGAAACGCTGACTTGATCAGCCCTTGCCCTTACTGCGGATGAACAACTTGATACGTTATCCCACTTAGTATATTTTATGTTTGTTCTACTTTAGGTTGAATACTGTAATCAATACACAGTTATTCTTAAGTGTTGAAACTTAACTGAAAAGTGATTGCTGCTAAATATAAGAGTGGGAATAATAGAGGAAAGAGATGTGCAATTTGGGACATGCTCAAGCTGACTTGCCCCAAATGGTAGAGTTAGAAACATATCAGGGGATTCCAATTCAAGGTGGCATGTACCCATGCCATCTCACTAGTCTGAGTGATCGATTTCTGTTCACAATTGATCATAATGATAGGACTAAGAGCCAAAGGGATGACATAAGCAAGACTAGTGTCTGCAAATACTAACCGATAGAATAAGAAGGGAGAGAACGATCCACCATGGGAAGCGAGATACACAGCAGACTCAAGAATGGCGGATGTCCTAAACAGCGCTCTGGCCTCAGAATCAGCCCTTAAAGCATGTGGATCCAGCTGAAAAGCACATGAGAGTATATCAGGCATGGGAAGCCAAGACACACTGGGGGAAAAAATGACCTAAATGAAAGTTCTCCACAGGTGAGATCCCAGTGGAAAGAAAAGGTCATCAAAGAAGGAGGTACCTTTCTCTGAAGGGAGGATAGAACTTCCACTTTGACTATGACCTTGTCTAAATAGGATCAGAGTCGGTGAACTCAAAAGGCTTCCATAGCCTTGGCAACTCATGACAAGAGCCTAGTGTGATTACTGATGCCGTATACAAGAGTGTCAAGTTGTGAGCCGGCGCCGTGGCTCAATAGGCTAATCCTCCACCTTGCGGCGCCGGCACACCGGGTTCTAGTCCCGGTTGGGGCGCTGGATTCTGTCCCGGTTGCCCCTCTTCCAGGCCAGCTCTCTGCTATGGCCAGGGAGTGCAGTGGAGGATGGCCCAGGTGCTTGGGCCCTGCACCCCATGGGAGACCAGGAAAAGCACCTGGCTCCTGGCTCCTGCCATCGGATCAGCGCGGTGCGCCGGCTGCAGCGGCGGCCATTGGAGGGTGAACCAACGGCAAAGGAAGACCTTTCTCTCTCTGTCTCTCTCTCTCACTGTCCACTCTGCCTGTCAAAAAAAAAAAATAAAATAAAAAAAAAAGAGTGTCAAGTTGTTAAGTCAACAGGAGGAGTCACTGTGCACTTACTCCTCATGTAGGATCTCTGTCTTAATGTGCTGTACAGTGTGATTTAATGCTATAACTAGTACTCAAATGATATTTTCCACTTCATGTTTCTATGTGGGTGCAAACTGTGGAAATCTAGACTTAATATTTGCTAAACTGATCTTCTGTATATAAAGAGAATTGAAAATGAATCGATGACAATGGAAGGGGGGAGGGAGTGGGAAAGGGGAGGGTTGCAGTTGGAGGGAAGTTATGGGAGGAAAGCCATTGTACTCCATAAGCTGTACTTTGGGAATTTTTATTCATTAAATAAAAGTTAAAAAAAATTCGGGTTCATTCTTGAGGGGCACTCTAGATATTTAAGAAAGAAATCTGCATGCTTCGATTAAATATTAAATATTTAACAGTACTTAACAAATTGTATTACCTGGCTATAATAATAAACAGAAGAGTAAAAAGAAATAGTAACTTGCTTTTCGGACCAAGAATGCCTAAAACCAACTTACATCAACCAAGTAATACAGAATCATTGGAAGCTTTTTCCCTGGGAATGGACTCAGACAAGCTCTCCTCTTTTCACTAGCTGCCTCCGACATTACACTGAAGTGGTGCACTCTTGGAAACACGCTTTAAGGACTGACATTTAAGGAACAATATTTGAGAGTCACACTTTCGGATGAAAGGTAACTCCACATAATCCAAACCCAGCTAAATCAATTTACTGGATGCAATAGCAATAACTGAAATTCACAGAATTACTATGTAGCAACAAACACAATAGGAAAATAAAACTAAACGACAAAACACAGAATAGGAACTACATATCTAAAGAATGAACCAAAAAAGGTCTAATCTATGTAATATATGTAAACATCTATCAGTGAAAACGGTACGTTAAGAAAAGACTAGGAAGACCTAACAGAAAAATAGATCGAGCATATGCAGAAAGCAATACTAAAAATGGTCCAAAGGCCACTGAATGTTCAGTGGACTGTTAAGGCACCTTCAGCAGGTTACTGCAAACTGCAGATCATAACTTGCTAGCGGGAACTCAGACACATGAGGTAAAGAGGGAAGCACGAAGTGGGACGAACAGAAAAGTGAGCACCCTCCATCTTTTGAGAGGTGTGGGACAAAACAGAAAGCAGCCGCTTCAAATCAGACCTCAAACCTCGACATTCACTTCCCCAGTCACCCGGCACAACTCCACGTGACCCCACTGTGACGGAGAGGGCTTTGATTGGCTGAGTCACTCGCTATGGCATACGCACACAACGGGCGTGCAAACTGTCCAATCAGCAGGCACGCTAGTTGCACCAATAGGTACTCCGACTCCGCGGGATCCCTTTGAGAAGACGCCATAGTTGCGCATGGGTTTGGCTGATAGACGTTGAACAGCGCTTAGCGCTTCAAACTCTCCTTTCTGGTGCCCTTCCTCTGCGCGGGGCGGAGCAAAGGAGAAGCTTGGGATCCCTTGGAAGCCGGAAAGTGGTGAGTGCACGAGGCTGGGCCTCTCATGGGGATGAGTGAGTAACCGGTGGCAACACACTGGAAATGACTAACGTGAGCCACAGGGCTCCCCGTGCTCAGTTTCATAAGTTTCAGAGCCTAGTTTTGTGCTGGGGCAGCAGCTACCTGGATCCCGCCCCATCCATGGCGTGTAGAATGGGCCAACACCGAGGACCCTAGTCATCCCAAACCCCTTCCTGCAAGCAGCGGCGTTGGCTCAGTATGAGCAGCTTTGTACCATCAGCCCGTGTCTACAGTGAGGCCACGGTGGTCACTAAGGAAAACCAGGACTGCAAGCGGGGATTGACGCAGAGAAAACCTGCTGTCTGTGGGGCCGTCAGTCACTCCTGTCCTGGTAGTGGTTATCGGAATCCCCTGAGTTTCCTGTCCCGAGTCCCTGCAGAATAGCCTTCCTAAGGGTCCAGTCCTTTTTCTCTGCCTGTTGACACAGAGCCACAGACAGAGTAAGTTGGAAACAAAACTTTTATTTTAGCTGCAAGTTATGGTCCTCTACATGGAGGAGGCCTGAAACTTCGCAGGACCTAATGTGGAGTCAGAAAGGATCAGCAGGAGACACCAAGCCAGTTAGCCTTTTTTAGGGACACTGCTGAGTTTCCTCAGGTATTCTTAAGGGAAAGAGCCGATGGGCCCTTAAAGAACCTCCTTTTTCTTTCTGATAATGGAAATTAAATTTTCACAAGAAATTCAGATGGGTGTCATCCCGTAGCCATCTTCTTTCATTTCTTTAACAGAGTCATGCTGCTGTTTGATTTCTCTGAGCCCATCCGTTTTGGAATTAGTTCCATGCTTTGTGCATGATTGTTTGATTTCGTAGGATTAACCTGAGTAGAAAGGATGATAGGGAAAATTCGTGAAGTCATTGTTTTCTGCTAACTTCTAGTAGGAATAGGTGCACCCATGGATTGACCACCCTGGTAGCTCAGTGAGTTTGGGTCAGTTCAAATGACTTCCTATTCCTGTCCACCTTTGCACCCAGAGGTGACCCATTCCTGTTTTTTTTTTTTTCCATTTGGTTGTACTTTATAATAAACATTGCCATTTCTACCAAAGAGTAATTTTGCAAATTTTGAAGAAGTTGCTAGGAATTATTGTTATTATACTGGAAAGAGTTTTCCCCCTTTTTTACACACATGTGTGTCTCAGGCTGTGCTTAGGTAGTTCACTGATTCAAGTGTTTAGGGGTCTTGGCTTCTTTCAAGTTTATCTTTGAAGGTGTTGGTAGTGCCATTCTTGCTCATGACAGTGCATTGTGATTTTTTTAATGTTCTGAGGAAAATCAGGTTGTAGGTTGTAAATAAATTTAAATTCAGTAGGAAGTGTTGTCAGTATAGAGAATAATATCCAGGTATATTATTCTTGTGAATTACCAATACTTGGAGTGGTCTAATGTATCCTTTCCATATAATTTAAGTAGCTTCACTCTATGATAAAACATTGCTAAATACTCCTCACCACTACTTTTGTATTTATGGAGTGCTATTTAATTACACTTTTTGTCATTAATGTGTCTGTAAATTCACTTGTAATTCTGTAAGCTTTTGCCTTATGCAATTTCTTCCCTGTGTAGGTGCATACATATAAGCATTTTTCTAGGTTGGAGAACTTTCTCCTTTATTTTTATCTAATTTCAATAATGTTTATACTTATACCGTTATAATTTCTAATGCATGATTTGTGAAAATCAGTGTCACCAATCCATTTCTTTGAGCTGCTGTTAGAATGGTTTTTCCTCTTCACCTTTATTTTAACCTAATTGATTCTTTTTATTATTTAAAATATGTAATTCTTTGTCTCAAAGCAGCAAATATTGAATATATTTGTTGGTTAAAGATGGAGCTAGTAAATACATCCAGAATGCAGAATGGCTAAATCAAGCTAATTTTGGTGTGTATTATACACATGTTTTATCAAAATAAAATTTGATACGTAATCTCCCAGCGAGTTTCTGTAGAATACACTGTTGTTAAACAGTGCCACCATGTTGTACAATAGATCACTTTATTGATTTTTTTAAAGATTTTTATCAATTCATTTGAGAGGTAGAGTTACAGACAGTGAGAGGGCGAGACAGAGAAAGGTTTTCCTTCTGTTGGTTCATTCCCCAGATGGCCACACGGCTGGAACTGTGGCGTTCTGAAGCCGGGAGCCTCTTCCTGGTGTCCCATGTGGGTGCAGGAGCCCAAACACTTGGGCCATCTTCTACTGCTTTCCCAGGCCATAGCAGAGAGCTGCATTGGAAGAGGGGCAGCCAGGACTAGAACCGGCACCATATGGGATGCCGAGCTGTAGGCGGAGGATTCACTCACCTCGCCTCGGCGCCCACCCCTGTAGGTCACCTTAATTTACTCTGATATAAATGAAATTTACCACCCTTTTGATAACATGGCCTCAAATCTGACTCCTCTGTGTGTCTTTATTCTTTTTGTGTTTTTGGACAGGCAGAGTTAGACAGTGAAAGAGAGAGAGAGAGAGAGAGCGTGCGAGAGAGAGAGAGAAATGTCTTCCTTTTCTGTTAGTTTACCCCCAAATGGCCGCTACAGCTGGTGTGTTGCAGCCCTTGTGCTGCGCCAGTCAGAAGCCAGGAGCCAGGTGCTTTCTCCTGGTCTGCCATGTGGGTGCAGGGCTGAAGGACTTGGGCCATCCTCCACCGCCTTCCCGGGCCACAGCAGAGAGCTGGACTGGAAGAAGAGCAACTGGTACTAGAACCCGGCGCCCATATGGGATGCTGGTGCCGCAGGCAGAGGCTTAGACTAGTGAGCTGCGGCACTGGCCTTTATTCTTAAAACATATGTTTTTTGGACACAGTAGTGTGTGAAGTCTCATTCCTCATGTATTGCATCAGTCTCTATCTTTTAATTGGTTATCTAGTCTTAATACTCCTTTATGTGTTCTGGACATCGATATCTTGTCAATAAATGTGTTGCAAGTCATTTTCTAGTTTTAGAATTTCATTTCCATTGTCTTTATAGTAACCTAGTTTAAAGTTGTTTAAGTTCAATTTGTCTAAATTTGAAATACAAATTTCCCATGAAATACAAATTTCATATACATATATTTAGGAACACAGTGATATTTTCCAACCTGCCCCCGTTGCGCCCTTGAACCCATAATCCCATGCTCCCACACTTCCAACATTTTCCCTCCTCTATCACCTTTTCTCATTCTTAGTTTTTAAAAGGATCTGTGTTCAGATTACTTCAGACTCTTAAGATTAAGCATTCAAAAAGAGTAGGAAACAATAGTAAAAACAATGATACAAAACACTTTTCTTCAACAATAGAAACTAAAGCTGTAAACGATCGTCAAATAGCAAAACGTCGATTTCAATCGTGTGTGTTTTAATATTAGGTACTCTGTTAGTTACCATAGATCAAGGAAAACATACTTTTGTTCTTCGTGTATCTAGCTTTTTTTTCACTAAGTGTAATGGTCTACTTGCATCCATTTAATCGCTAGAGACAGGGTTTCATTTTTTTTAATCATTGAGTAGTATTCCATAGTATTTCTCTACCTGTCCTCAGTTGATGAACATTTGACTTGAATGTATGTCTTTGGTATTGTGAATTGGGCTGCAATAAACATTAGAGTACAATCACTCCTTCATATGCTGAAGCTGTTTTGTTTGGGCAAATTCCCAGGTATCGGATCATTTGATCTATTTTCATACTTCTTTTTTTCTAAAGATTTATTTATTTGAAAGAGAGAGAAAGAGAGAGAGAGAGAGAGAGAGAGAGGACTTCCATGCACTGGTTCACTCTCCAGTTGGCCGCAACAGCCAAAGGAAGCCAGGAGCTACTTCCAGGTGTCCTAAATTGGGTGCAGGGGCCTGAGGACTTGGGCCATCTTCTACTGCTTTCCCAGGCCATAGCAGAGAGCTGGATTGGAAGAGGAGCAGCCAGGACTAGAACAGGTGCCCATGTAGGATGACAGTGCTTCAGGCCAGGACTTTAAACCACTGTGCCACAGCGCCGGTCCCTATTTTCATACTTCTGCGGTATCTCCATATTGTCTTCACAGTTGCTGCACCAGTTTACATTTCCACTCACAGTGGATTAAGGTAATTTCCCCCCCATGTCTTTGCCAGCATTTCTTATTTGTTGATTTATATATGAGAGCTGTTCTCATTGGTGTTAGGCAAAACCTCCTTGTGGTTTTGATTTGTATTTCTTGAAGGCTAGTGATCCTGGTCAGTTTTTCAAGTGTCTGATAGCCATTTGGATTTGCTCTTCAGAAAAATGCCTGTTTAATCCTTTGTCCATTTCATAACTAGGTTGTTTGTTTTGTGGTTGTTGACTTTCTTGAGGTCTTAATAGATTCTGGATAGTAATCCTTTATCATTTATGTGGTTGCAAATATTTTCTCCCATTCTGTTGGTTTCCGCTTCACTTTGCTAAGTATTTCTTTTGCAGTCCAGATGCATCGTTTTTTGCAATCCCATTTGTGAATTTGGGCTTTGATTGGCTGTGCTTTTGGGTTATTTTCCAAGAAGTCATTGCCTATGCCAATGTTTGTCTTTCAGAGTTTCCCCACTGTTCTCTATTAATTCAGTGGTATCAGTTCGTAGATTCTGGACCTTGGTGCAATTTGTGTGGGTTTTTGTGTAAGGTGTAAGGTAGGGGTCTTGTTTCATACTTCTGCATGTGAAGATCACATTTTCCTAGCACCGTTTGTTGAAGAGATGGTCCTTGATCTAGGGACTGATTTCAGTTTCTGTCTCTCTCTCTCTCTCTCTCACTGTCCACTCTGCCTGTCAAAAAAAAAAAAAAAGATAATTGGTGAAGCCTGGGCTGTGGTATAATAGGTTAGACCTCTGGCTGTGGTGCCTGAATCCCATGTTGGCACCAATTTGTGTCGTGGCTGCTCCTCTTCTGATCCAGCTGTCTGCTTATGGCCTGGGAAGGCAGTGGCAGAAAGCCCAACTGATCTGTGTCTGTATCAGTTAAGCTACAGCCATTGTAGCCATTAACCAGGGAAGCAGTGGAAGAATGACCTTTCTCACTGCTTCTTACTCTCTCTGTGTGTAACTCCACCTCTCAAATAAATAAATAAATAAAATCATAAAAATATAAGTTGTGCCATTGTAATCCATAAGATGTACTTTGGAAATTTATATTCATTAAAAAAAGTTAAAAAAATAAGTTGTTTGTAGATGTGTGGATTGATTGATTGTCCCACTGCCCACACATCTATTTTGTGTTTTTTTGCTTGTATGCCATTACCAGTCTGTTTTGATCTTAAGTGCCCTGTGGAAGCCTTGAAATCTGATTTTATGATGCATCTGGCTTTGTTTTTGTATATAAGATTGCTTTAGCTATCTGAGGTCTTATGTTTCCATTTTAATTTTAGAGTCATTTTTTCTTCTAGGTCTGAGAAGAATGCCACTGGTATTTTGATTGAGATCACACTAAGACTCTTAAGTTGCTTTGGGTATTCTGAAAACTTTGATGATATTACCTCCTCTAATCCGCGATGAACAGAGACGATTTTTCCATTTTTTGGTGTATGTCTTCTATTTAATAGTTTGTAATTTTATTGTAGGAGTATTTGACATTCTTGGTTACATTTATTCCAAGGCATTCAATTGTTTCTGTATCTTATATCAGATGTTTCCTTAACAAGGAGATAAAGATGTTTTCCTACATTTCCTTTTACTAATTCTAAGGTTTTACTTTTCAGGCGTTAATTTGGTAATCTACCTATAATGGCTTACTTCTAGAAGTGTTGTGCAGAGGGGAATTTTTATAAGGAAAATTCCGGAATGTAACAGATGGCAGGTTTTAAAGGATTCGTAGAATTATGCCAACTGTCTAAGCAATGAAAGGATGTATCAGGAAGGGAGAGCAGCAAAAGTGGTAGTGAGAGGTCTTGCATCTGCTGCTTCACTCCCAGCTGGCTGCAACGGCCAAAGGAAGCCTGGATCCAGGAGCCAGGAGCTTCTTCCAGGACTCCCACCTTGGGTGCAGGGACCCAAGGTCCTGGCTGTCTTCTACTGCTATATATAGAGTGAGAGAGAGGAGGGCGGGGCTGGGAAGATGGTCTAGGCAGGATCAGAAACAAGATATTGGGATGAACAATACCAAGTGGATAAGGAGAGGAGAATAGGAGTGCTGTAATATGATCCACAATTAGCCCAGGGCAAGACAGATGTGGTAGAAGCACTGGAACTAGAACAGGAGAGGCAGTTTAGTTTGGTTCCAGAAGACACCATCTTTCCAGTTCGAAACTGTTGAAACATTGGATAGGAGCTTGCCTACACAAACATGTTGAAAGTGCTGTCTAGTACCTGACACATAAAGGCTGACATGGATGCACATTTGTCATTTACAAAATTCTTCGTACAGATGATTGCGATTACCCCATTTCTATTAGTAGTGTTTTTAATTGCAACTCAAGTAATCATTGTGTAAGGATAGGTGATACCGTAAGGGATGTTAAATCCTGTGATTTTCATCTAATGACATCAAGTGTTGTGCTTTAGAACATAGCTATTCAGTATGAATTAGAGAAAACTGGGAAACATCCATGCAGAATTATTCACATTTTGCTTAGAGTTCCTTTCACAGTACAACGCAGACATGTATGTATAGTCACAACAGAGATCGTGTGCACTGTCTTGCCTGAAATATTTTATATCTGTCCTTCATGAAAGTTTCTCAGCTTGTGATTTAAATCCTAGGGCAAATGGAACAAACTTCTCATCACCTAACATGAAAATAACCACAGTAAATTAACACTAGCTTATATGTTTTACTCATCATGCGAGGGAGTATCAGTCTCGTAGAGAAGGAAGGCAACAAAAGGATTGATTGATTGATTGATTTGAAAGTTTGAGTTAGAGCCATAGAGATAGAGAGAGGGAGAGAAAGAGAGAATCTACCATCCACTGTCTCACTTCTCTGATAGATGCATCAGCCGGTGGCTGGTACCAGGCCAAAACCAGGAGCAGCCAGTAGCTTCTTCCTAGTCTCCCATGAGGGTAGTTGGGTCACAGGCACTTGGGCCAACTTCTACTACTTTTCCCCAGGCCATTATCCGGGAGCTGAATTGGAACTGGAGAATCTGGGACATGAACCGCTGCCCGTATGGGATCCAGTGGTGAAAGGGGTGGCTGTACACTCTTCACCACAGTGCTGGCCCCAGGTTTTCAATTCTGATTTGGCATGATTGCATGAACACAGATACTTTGGGGTCTCAAATGTCTGAATTTCCATTGCCAATATATGAGTGTTAAGGAAAGCTAATGCAAAAAAAAAAATTTACTGATTGAAATAAACTGTTTTCTATAAGAGTTATTGATATTCTCAATTATATTCACAATACATATAGATATAATATTTTCTCTGAAGAGTGGTGCATATTTTATTTTTATTTTTTATTTTCCTCACATAGGGAAGAAATTATGCTAATTTATCGGCAAGATTATCTTCATATAAAGACCACTGATCATGGTTTCAGTACTTTTTTGGTTCATTTAGATCCATCTTAAAATCCTGAAGCATGTTGAGTGTATTTTGAGCTTGCTGACCTGGGTGGGGCCCATCTACTTTTTGGAAACTCTATTTGTAAATTATGAGGTTTACTTAGGTCTTTTATGAGGAACACAGTTTATATTGCTCAAAATTTACAGCAAGTTTTATTAGAGAAGATATGGAATAACAAAGAATATGAAAGAATATGTAGTTGTACTACCCGCTTCTTTATTTGTCTTTTTTCCCCTTTGGTGTCTTGTCTATACATTCATTCAGTGTCCCCATTTGTTTAGCTGGCTAGTCTCTCTATTTCTCCATTTTATCCCTGTGCCCATTGTCTCTCCCTTCATCATTCCCTCCATTGTCATAGTATAAATTCCTCCTATCTTGTTTTACACTCAAAATGCCCATCCATCCATTCATCTAGACATCCATTTCCTACTTCTCTCTAATTAGGAAACATGGGTAATTAAACACCAAACAAGGATGGCACTACAAAGGGACAAGTATAGGTGAACTCAGATAAAAGAGATGCAAAATTCCTAAATCCACAGATAGTCAAAAAACACTTGGAACAGCATATGATAAGCAATTGTTTTACTGTCAATAAATGTGTAACATTATAAATAAATCTTTAAAAGTACAAGGTAAAATGAAAATAATCACTTCAATGAATGCTAAGACTTAACTTGATAAAATGTGAAGGAGGTACCTTTCTCTGAAGGGAGGAGAGAACTTCTACTTTGACCATGGCCTTGTCTAAATATGATCAGAGTCAGTGAACTCAGGGGGCTTCCATAGCCTTGGCAGCTCATGACAAGAGCATAGGGTGATTACTGATGCCATAAATAAGAGTGTCAAGTTGTTAAGTCAACAAGAGGAATCACTGTGCACTTACTCCTCATGTAGGATCTCTGTCCTTAGTGTGCTGTACATTGAGATTTAATGCTATAACTAGTACTCAAACAGTATTTTTCACTTTATGTTTCTGTGTGGGAGCAAACTGTTGAAATCTTTACTTAATGTATGCTAAACTGATCTTCTGTATATAAGAGGATCGAGGGTGAATCCTGATGTGAATGGAAGGGGAGAGGGAGTGGGAAAGGGGAGGGTTGCGGGTGGGAGGGACTTTATGGGGGGAAGCCATTGTAATCCATAAGCTGTACTTTGGAAATTTATATTCATTAAATAAAAGTTAAAAAAATAAAAATGAAAAAAAGATTTATATATTTACTTACTGCAAAAACAGAGATGGAGAGGGACAGGTTCTCTGGTTTACTCCCCCAGTGGTCACAGTAGATAGGGCTGGTCCAAGCAGGAGCCGGGATCGATCCAGAAACTCTATCCAGATTTCTCACATAGGAAGCAGGGGTAAAAGTACTTGGACCCTACTACATTGCTTTCCCAGGTATATGAGCAGGGAGCTGGATTAGAAGCAGGGGATCTGGGACTCAAGCTGTATTCCATTATGGGATGCTGACATTGTATGTGGTGATTTATACTTCCTGACCACGTCCCTGGTCCTGCTTTGAACATATCTCTTTAAACTTGCTACATATTTGTAATGGAAGGAAGTGTTTTAATTTGATAAAGCATGTAGCCTCAAAATGGAAAGCTTGTCCCATCTGTGATGGTAAAATAATCAGCAGCTTTCCCATGTATAAAAGCATGTAACAGAAGGAAGCCCATTCTCCACACTGCAGTCAGGCATTGAATTAGCAATATAAATTAAAGAGGGAATACAAGAGATAAAGGAGGAGACAGAGAAGATAGAGATCACATATCTTGATAGTCCAAGATACTCCATTATCAAATATAGGAACTAATAGTTCCTTCAGTATATAAGACATCCTAAAATGGGTAAGCAAAAACATGATAAGAAATACATTGTATGTGTGTGTATATGCAATATAAAAATAAGCATAAAGCCATAAATCGTATGTATGTTGTATATAAAATAAGGTGCAAATGTGTAATGTTGAGAAAAGATGATGATAGAAGGGTAATTGGAAAGGTGTATCTGTGAGTTTGAAAATTCACTATTGAACATTGATTAGTATTCCTTCAAGTTAAATTATAAATTCAATACTTTATGGCACACATTGAGGAAAATTTGTAATATGCCATATGGTGGGCCAATTATAAAGACCACATTAAAGAAAATTCGCAGAATTATCCTTAGGAAAATTACAAATAAACATATGAATCAGTAGGACAGTATTGTACCACTGTCAACACATGGTACTTTCGGAATATTAAAAGTATAAAGCTTCCTTGGGGAAAATCTCAATGAAATAGATTCAGGGTTCAGAAACACAAGACATCTTGTAATACCTGACTGCAAAAATTGTGTGGGTTTGTTTTATGAAATCACAAGTCATCCCAGCACAAAGCACACATGTTTCCTATCTGCTTTTACAATAATAATGTATCACTTGGAGATTTAATGCAGTAAAGTAGCCCGGAACTGGAGGCCAAAATTGAAAAGATGTCCTGAATCACCCTGACCCTCCCCTTGGCCCTGTGGTACACAGGCAGGAAAGTGACTCAGACATGCACCATCATGCTGAATGTCAGGAACTTGCTTTCATGAAATCTGTCGGGCAGGTTCCCGACTGGGAAAGCCATGGTGACTTCCCAGGTCCGAGTGACAGGTATCCCATGGCAGAGAAGAAAACAGTGACTGAACCTCGTTGCACATGGTGATACTACGACCATGATCAAAATGTGCTTCTGCATCATAAAGAAGAGAGGTTACAGGCCCGATTCCACAGCCATTTGCATCCAGAAAGAGATGAGAATGATGAAGCTAGGTGCCTTAGTAATAATTTTTTAAAAAAGGTAGTTGTCCCTTATCATTTTTCTTTGAGCAGTGACCTTTGAATGCTGAGTCAGAGTAATTACGTTGGGCAGAGCAGTGGAAATAGGCACAGTGAAAATAAGTCCAAATATGTTCTCCCGGAGATTGCCCATTGTGTCAGGACAGTAATTTTAAAGGGAAGAGCAGAGTAAACAGAAGTTGAGGAAGATGAGCAAGATGTAGCTTGGGAGACTGTTATTTGCAGGAGTTTCTAGAGGTATTGATATCACTGCATGTGAGCCTTCTGGCAATCTGGACACTTAAGACACTAATCCATAACTGGTGAGAAATGAAAATTGTCATTAGCTCAGCGTCAGCAAGTTGCTCTTATTCATAGCCTCCACTGCCAAGAACCACATTGAACTAGTTGTCTCAAAATGTCTTCTCCTGTTTATCTGGACAACAAGTAAAGAAGGCTATTTTGGGACCAGCGGTGTAGTGCAGCAGGTGAAAGCCCCAACCTGCAGCCTTGGCATCCCGTATGTGCGCAGGTGCACTCTCAGCTGCCCACATCCAATCCAGCTCTCTGCTGTTGTATGTGGGAAAGTAGTGGAGGATAGCCCAAATCTTTGGGCATCTGAAATCATGTAAGAGACCCAGAAGAGGCCCCTGGCTTTGGTTCAGCTCAACTTTGGGCGTTATGGCTATTTGGGGCATGAACCGGCAGATGAAAAACTTCCCTTCTCTCTCTCTCTCTCTCTCTCTCTCTCTCTCTCTCTCTCTCTCTCTCTCTCTCTCTCTCTCTCTTTCCCTCCCTATCTTTTCAACAAATAAATCTTTAAAGAAAAGAAGGCTTTTTAGGAAATATTCCAAAATTCATAGTGGCATCTTTTTCATGATATGGGAAAGAATGCTATTATATCTTATTTACTTAACTAGTATGTTCATAAGAACAACTTTTTTTATTCTCAAAAAGCACATATATATGTATACTACTGAATTTTTCTATGCTGTGTTCTAGGTTTATTCATCAGTGAACAAGCAAGCAGTAAGAAACAATCATGAGACACATAATTTTCTAATGTTTAGGGAAATAAATGTGACCAATAATACTTTATATTAGTTGAGTAACGCTTAGTACCGTAAAACAAATTGTAAATTCTTTCATACAACATGTTGGAAGTTTTACTGTGGTTGATCACTCACTAGATCATATTTGAGGGTACTGACAGTTCCCCAATATTGATTTTTTATAGTTGGAACGATGCTATATGTCTTTGCTAGTTTCAGTCTTCTAAGTCCTTTTCCATAGTTTATTCATTTTTAAGGTATGCCATTTTCTGAACTTTCATTGCATTTGTTTAAATGGCTGGCCTCAGAGAAGAATGCAGGTGAATGTGCATACAGAAGCACACACATTTTTTCATTGCTAGTTTATTCCTCATGTCCCAGCAACAGCTGGGCCTGGATGAAAACTGGCTATTTAGGTCAATGCTCCATCTCTTAGGTGGGTGTTTGTTTCCTTGTTGTAGAGTTTCTTGATCTCTTTGTAGAATCTGGTTATTAATCTTTTATCAGTTGCATAATTTGCAAATATTATTCCCATTGGTCGGTTGCCTCTTCACTTTCCTTACTTTTCCTTTTCAAGTAGGGAAACTTGCCAATTTGATGTAATCCCAATTGTTAATTTTGGCTTTGACTGCCTGTGCCTCTGGGGTCTTTTCCAGGAAGCCTTTGCCTATGCCTACATCTTGCATGGTACCTTGGATGTTCTCTAATAATTTGATGATGTCGGGTCATAGGCTTAGATCTTTCATCCATATTGAGTGGATTTTTGGGTAAGGTGTAAGTTAGGGGTCTTGCTTCATGATTCTTGTTTTCCAGCACCATTTATTGAATAGACTGTCTTTGTTCCAGGAATTGGTTTTAGATCCTTGATCAAATATAAGTTGGCTGTAGATGTTTGGGTTGATTTCTGGTATTTCTATTCTGTCCCTGGCCTGTCCATCTGTTTCTGTACCAGTACCATGCTGTTTCGATATAACTGCCCTGTAGTATGTCCTGAAATCTGGGATTGTGATGTCTCCGGCTCTGTTTTTGTTGTACAGTATTGCTTTTGCTATTTGAGGTCTCCTGTGCCTCCATATGAATTTCCACATCATTTTTCCGAGATCTGAGAAGAATGTCTTTGGTATTTTGATTGGTATGGCATTGAATCTACAAATTGCATATGGGAGAAAGGACATTTTGATGATATTGATTCTTCCAACCTATGAGCATGGAAGATTTTTCCATTTTTTCGATATCCTCTTCTATTTCTTTCTTTAAGATTTTGAAATTCTCATCCTAGAGATCTTTGGCAGCCTTGGTTAAGTTTATTCTAAGGTGTTTGATTGTTCTTGTAGCTGTTGTGAATGGAATTGATCTCGAAGTTCTTTCTCAGCCGTGGCATTGAATGTGTATACGAAGGTTATTGATTTTTTGTGCATTGATTTTAATTCTGCTACTTTTCAAAACTCTTCTCTGAGTTCCAGTGGTCTCTGAGTAGAGTCCTCAGCATCCCCTAAATAAAGAAGCATATCATCTGCAATGAGGGGTAGTTCATCTTCTTCCTTCCATATTTGTATCTCTGATTTCCTTTTCTTGCCTAATGGCTCTGGCTAAAACTTCCAGTAGTATATTGAATAGCAGTAGGGAGAAGGACATCTCTACCTGGTACCGGTTCTCAGAGGAAATGCTTCCAACGTTTCCCCATTCAATAGATGCTCTCCGTGGGTTTTTTGATAAACTGCCTTGATTGTGTTGAGGAATGTTCCTTCTATCCCCAATCTGCTTGAAGTTTTCATCATGAAAGGGTGTTGTCATTTATCAAATGCTTTCTCTGCCTCTATTGAGATATTCATATGGTTTTTATTCTGCAGTTTGTTTAGGTGGTGTATCACATTGATTGTTTTGCGAATGGTGAACCATCCTGCCTACGAGGCATAAATCCCACTTGGTCTGAGTGGGTGATCTTTCTGATGTGTTGTTGCATTCTATTGGCCAGAATTTTATTGAGGATTCTTGTGTCTATATTCATCAGGGAAACTGGTCTGTAATTCTCTTTCTCTGCTGCATCTTTTTCAGGTTTAGGAATCAAGATGATGCTGGCTTCACAGAAGGAATTTGTGAGGACTCTCTCTCCTTCAGTTGTTCTGAATAGTTTGAGAAGAATTGGAGTAGTTCTTCTGTAAATGTCTGATAAAATTCAGCAATGAATCCATCCGGTCCTGGGCTTTTTTCTTTGTTGGGAGGGGCTTTATTACTGATTCAATTTCTGTCTCAGTTATGGGTCTGTTTAGGTTTTCTGTGTCTTCATGGTTCAATTTAGGTAGGATGCAGGTGACCAGGAATCAATCCATTTCTGAAAGATTTCCCAATTTGCTGGCATACAAGTCCTGTGGTAATTTCTGATGATTCTTTTTTATTTCTGTGGTGTCTGTTGTTAACATTTCCTTTTCACCTCTGATTATATTGATTTGACTCTTCTCTCTTCTTTTTTTAGTTATTTGGGCTGCTTGTGTGTCAATTTTGTTTATTTTTTCAAAAAGCCATTTCTCGGGGGCCAGTGCCGTGGCTTACTTTGTTAATCCTCTGCCTGTGGTGCCGGCATCACATAGAGGCACCAGTTTCTAGTCCTGCTTGCGCCTCTTCCAGTCCAGCTCTCTGCTTTTGCCCGGGGAGGCAGTGGAGGATGGCACAAATGCTCAGGCACCTGCATTGCATGGGAGACCAGGAAGAAGTACCTGGCTCCTGGCTTCGGATTGGCACAGCACTGGCTATAGCTGCCATTTGGGGAGTAAACTAACAGAAGAAGACCTTTCTCTCCCTCTCTCTCTTACTGTCTGTCAAAAAAAAAAAAACAGCTGTTTGTTTTGCTGAGCTTTGCTAATTTTTTAGATTCAATTCTGTTGATTTCTTCTCTACTTTTAATTATTTCTCTTGTACTAGCTTTGGGTTTGGTTTGCTGTATTTTTTCTAGATCCTTGAGATGCACTGATAGCTCATTTCTTTGGTGTCTTTCCAATTTCTTGATGTAGGCACTAGTGCTGTCAACTTTCCTCTCAACACTGCATTTGCTGTATCCCATAAGTTCTGATATGTTGGGTTGTTACCTTCATTTGCTCCCAGAAAGTTTTTGGTTTCTCTTTTGATTTCTTCTGTGGCCCACTCTTAACTCAGGAACATGTTGTTTAGTCTCCATGTGTTTGCATATGCTCTAGGGATTCCTGAGTTGCTAATTTCCAGCTCATTCTGTGGTGGTCTGAGAGGATGCATGGTGTGATTTTGATTCTTTTGAATTTGCTGAGACTTGCTTTATGGCCTACTATGTGGTCAGTCCTAGAGAAAGTTCCATGCACTGCTGAGAAGAATGTGTGCTCTTCAAGTGTGGGATGAAAAGTTCTGTAGATATCTGTTGGATCCATTTGGTCTGTAGGGTCGATTAAATCTGCTGTTTCCTTGTTGATTTTCTGTCTGGGTGATCTGTCCATTGCTGAAAGTGGAGTATGAAGTCCCCCAATACTATTGTATTGGAATCTAAGTCTCCCTTTAAGTCCCTTAACATATCTTTTAAATATCCAAGTGCCTTGCAATTATGTGCATATACATTTATAATAGTTACATCTTCCTGAGAATTGATCCATTAATCATGATATAGTGCCCCCTTTGTCTCTCTTGACAGAGTTTGTTTTAAAGCCTATTTTTTTCTGATATGAAGATGGCTACGCCAGTTCTCTTTTGGTTTCTGTTAGCAGGGAATATCTTTTTCCCCACCTTTCACTTTCAGTCTGCATGCACCTTTGTCGGAGAGATGGGTTTCTTGTAAGGAGCAAATAGATGGGTTTTGTTTTTTAACCCACTCAGCCATTTGTGCCTTTTAATTGGAGAGTTGAGGCATGAACTATTCAATGTGACTATTGATAAGTAGTGACTTTGCCCTGCCATTTTTCCAAAGATATTTCTAATCTATGCTTTGGCCCTCCTGTGGTCTATTATTGAGAGATTCTTCCTTTACCTTCGTATTGATGACTGGGTTTCTGTGTTTCTGTGTGTAACACACGTGTAAGCATCTTCTGTAGGGCTGGATGAATCGTGACAAATTCTTGCTATTTCTGTTTGCTATGACAGGTCTTTATTTCACCTTCATTCGCAAATGAGAGCTTTGCAGGATATAATATTCTGGTAAGGCGGTTTTATTTTTCTCCGTATGTGGGCTATATCTCGGCATTCCCTGCTAGCCTGTAGGGGTTCTGATGTTTCTGATGAAGTCTGCTGTTTCTGAAAGGGTTCTGATGAGACGTCTGCTGTGAGTCTAATTGGAGATCCTCTGAGAGTAATCTGACACTTCTCTCTTGCACATTTTAGAATCTTTTCTTCCCATTTCACCTGGAGAGTTTGATTACAACGTGTCCTGGTGAGGATCTCTTCTGGTCTTGTTTATTGGGAGTTCTGTGTGTTTCCTGTACTTGGATGTCTCTGTCCTTCTCCAAACCCGGATGTTTTCTGCTAGTATCTCACTAAAAATGCCTTCTAATCCTTTCTCTCTTTCCATGCCTTCAGGAACTCCTAGAACCCGATTGTGGGGTATTTTAATAGTATCCTGTAGCTTCCCAACAATATTTTTTAGATTTCTAATTCCCTCTTCTTGTCTTTGGTTTGACTGTATACTGCATATGAAATCATTTTTAAAGTGACAGTATTCCATTAAAATATTACTAATAGCACGTATTACAGACAACAAGTTTAAGCCAAAAGGCATCTGTGACACAAGAAAACACCCAAGGGGCCAGAACAGCCTTGTGGGCACTGTATTAAGCCACTGTTTGCCGTGACATCATCCCATATCAGAGGGGGCCAGATCAAGTCCCTGCTGCCTTGTTTCTGATCCAGCTTCCTACTGATGTGCCACCGATGGCATCAGAAGATCGTCTGACTTCCTGGGCTTCTGCCAAAAATGTGGCAGAATACGATGTAGATCCTAGCTCCTAAATGTAGCCTGGCTCAGGCTTGGCTGCTGTAGCATATTTGAGGGAGTAAACCAGTGGATTCTGTCGTTCTGCCTTTCAAATACATTAATAAATACATGATTAAGTATTTTTTAAAAGCTGAGTGAAGAGTAGGGGCCGTTAGTGGGGCATGCCAGGTAAGGCATTCCTTGGAATTCAGGCATTCCACATGGGTTCCAGGTATGTCCAAGCTGCTTCATTTTCAATCCAGTTCCCTGATAATGTCCTTGGAAAAGAAGAGGCAAATGGCCCAAGTGTTTGAGCTCCTGTTCCCCTTTTGGGGCACCAGGAAGAAGCTTCAGCCTCCTGGCTTTGGTTTGGCCCCCTCGGCCATTGCAGCCATCTGGGGAGTTTATCAGTGAATGAAACATTTTCGTCTCCATTTCTCTCTCTCCCTTTCTTTTTCCACCCGTCCCTTTCCCTCTCTTGCTGGACCTGACTTTCTAGTATAAAGAAATATTTAAAGAAGAAAGTGAACAATAGGAGATGTTTACACAATAGATGTTTAAAATCAGTGTTTCCTAAAATTGTATATATGGAATGCAGAAAGGTTGTATACCTTAAAATTTTTTTCAAGGTAAAAAATGTTGAAATGTGAATTAGGAGACAGTTAAACTAGAAATCAGGACGAAGATATCCTATCCTATACTTTCATAATGAATAGTGATAACTAGCTGCTTTTAACAACACAAAAGATTCTGTTGAAATCTCATTTTTTCATTATCTCTGCCATTTGTTATCTTTTCCAGTCACAGCGTGGCATGCCAGAGGTACAGTAAGCCTGGCTTTGCATATTATGTACTTTTTATCATTATATATTTGAGTACTAGATGCTTCTGAGATGAAAGCTATAGCACTCTCAATTAAGAGTAAAAGCGTTAGGAAAATGGAACAACCTGTAGTGTAACTTTCTTGAAGAAGCATCTGTAATGCATGGCAGTTTCTTCAAATTGTACCTAATTCGAGGAAAACCTAGTGTGTAGCCAGATGCTAAAATATCCAAATGGGAAAGCTCTAGAAAGACTTTAATTCAGTAACAAAATTGCTGTTATATGCACATGCTTTTACTAAAATTTCCATTGACCATTTTATTTTTCATTATTATTCCTGTTGCAGAAGGAGATAGCAAACAATCTAAGCCTGAGTTGTGGCCACTAGGTTAAAAGCTCCTTTGGGTCACCAGAGGAAAAGATTCATAGACTTGATGTAGATAAACTACCGGGAGTATGAGGAAGAGTCATAGTATAGAAACAGTTTCACTTGATTTTCTGTTGGTAGTGGAAAAACTGTCCCCCTTGCCACACATGCATTAAAAAGATTAAAGAACATAGTAATGCTGTCCCGCAGATGAGATGCAAATTGGATCATCACATACATTTCATTCAGATTGTAAGAATTAATAGTTGGGAGGATATGCAGAAGTTTCCAAAGTTTTACAGGTGAGCATAAGGAAGGGCTGTTTTCATTTGGATCATAGTGGACTCTCCCCTAGAAATGGAAAAAAAAAAGGAAGAAAAAAAAATAACTGGGCCAGAAACCAAGAAAAACAAACATTTTCTCTTGGAAAACTTGGGAAACTTTGAAGAATTAAGCTGTTAAACCACAGATCAGAAATATTACCATACTGTATTTTTCAGTGACTTATCTCAGCTGTAGGAAGTGATCTCAGCCGTTGATTAGACCCACAGTTTGTGTGATGTGATCTCTCAGAATCATCTGACATCTAAATAGAAACCAAACATAACCAAAATAAATCCACGTTAAGAGTTTGCACAGCCTCAGATCTCATTGCTATTACTCTTCTCAGTGACATTGTTACATTAGTTATCCACCCTAACTACTCAGTCATTAGAGAGGACTCTTGTTTTAATATGCCTTGCTGCATTTCCCACTTGGCTTTGTTTAACTGGGAACTCTCTTTTCCCTTGCAGCATGAGGTGCCCCTCTGTTCCAGGCAGCAGCCAGTAATGGTCGTGGAAAGTTTCCCGGTGTGTGGAGATGGGCTATGAAATTGTGTGGAGCCCCATTCCGGCTATAAAAATCCTTTCTTCTGTTTTACTATGTGTCTTTTCCAAATTCTGTCTTTTAGGATCGCCCTTAATTATATCAGTTACTCACTTTTCTTCCCAGGTGTTCAACTTTTTCTGAAACTTATTAGAGTTTAGGTTTCATTTCAGTCAAGAGTCTGCAAGGAATGATTTAGTAATCTGTCTGTGATAACTTCAGGGAAATATCTTATGTTAATATTTCCCTGGCGTTCTCATAGTTGTTAGCATGGAAACTATATTTTGCTTGAAATGTGTTATTCTGCATTGAGGAATACTTTTTCTAGGTCAATACATTATCACATCATTTATAATGACCAGGCTATGGAGGGCTAAATAGAATAATTCACTTGAGCTTGAAGGAATGTAACCTAGTTCTAGAAGTATAGTTTTGGAATTCACGGTATATTTACTCTCTCTTATTTGCAAAAATCTTGAGAGAACATGGATATTGGATGGTGTTCAAATATTCAGGTCTTCTCCGTAACACGGAACATTGTTAATCATAACCAATAGAGACAAACTCATGCCTCGCATAATCCCAATTTTTGTGTGGGCTTGGGCCTGTGCTGTGGCTTAGAGTAAGCCTCCACCTGTGTTGCCTGCATCCCATATGGGCACCAGTTCATGTCGCAGCTGATCCTCTTCTGATCCAGCTCTCTGTTATGGTCTGGGAAAACAGTAGAAAATACCCTGAGTGTTCAGGTATGAGCACAAATTGAGTTTTGTAAATACTTTTGCAAATCATGAGCTGGTGCTGTGGCATAGTGGGTAAAGTCACCCCCTGCAGTAGCCAGCATCCCATATGGGTGCCACCTCAAGTCCTCGCTGCTCCACTTCAATCCAGCGTCCTGCTAATGAACCCAGGAAAGCACTGCAAGATGTCCCAAGTCCTTGGGCCTCTGCACCCACAATAGGAGACTTTGAAGAATCTCTTGGCTTTGGATAAGCCTAGCTCTGACCGTTGTGGCCATGTGGGCATGAACCATCAGATAGAAGAGTCAGTCTCTCTCTCCCCGATCCTCTTCTCCCCCTCCACCTCTGCTTCTTTGTAACTCTGCCTTTCAAATAAATAAATTAACCTTTGAAAAATAATACTTCAGATTCAGAGGGTAACCTTGATAGAGTTGAGAGCTTTGTTCTTATGTAGTGAAACATATCAAGGTTTCTTTCTGATCAGCCCTGTAAACCAGAGTCTGACTACATACTAGTACTAGGTTCAGACCAGATAGTTCTTTAGATTTCATTTTATTCTTGAGCTGTAGTCAGCATGCAGGTATGCCTGCAATATTAGGTTGGAACTTAATATCTGATGCGGCAGTATCGGAAGGCTGTTTCTTTCTGGGTTGATTATGTGCTGAGGCTCTCATGTTATGAATAGGATTAGTGTCCTTAGCAGAAAGTCTTGGTAGGAGTGGCAAGGGAGTAGTCGGACCCATAAAATCTCCTATGAGAGGGAGGATGAGCTGTCAGAAGGCAGAATAAGCTGGTGTCTTTATCTTGGATGTCCCAGTGTTTAGAACTGTGAGCTTCACATTTCTGCTTATAAATTACTCATATAAGGAATTTTTGCATCCTGAATGCATCCAAATATTACTGTGAAACCTTTCATAAATGTCTAAAAGGTGATAAATCTGGTAATATTTAAGAAGCCATGAAAACACAATTGCTCTTCCTGTATTCTTAGGAAATTTACATTTTCAGGTGTCACATATGTCTTTTCCTGTCAGCGCGCACGCGCGTGTACACACATGCACACAGTCACTAACACACTTGCATAATTTTAATTGGAGTTTTGTTGGATGCCTAACTTAGTTCAGTTTGAGGAGAATTGGCATTTGATGGTATTGAATTTTGTCATACACATGGAAGCTGTAGCTTAGTGTCTTCACTGATGGTAAAGATGTAATTGACTTTGAATATCAATCTAGTAACTGCCCATATTGGTGCACTCATTTGTGCCTTTATTAATGTTTGTTTATTGTTAGGATTTTCTTTATAAATGATTGGAGGAAGTTATTTCCACATATATTTCTCCTTTCCCTTTATCTTTGCTTTCTGTATTTCAAATACATTAATTTTTCTCCATTTAATTTTGTATGTAGTGGGTTTTTGGAGACGCTAGTTTTGTTAATGTTTTCTCAAAATGTATTTTTATGCTTCACTTTCTGTAATTGCATTCTGGCCTACTAGCTTCAGGTTCACTGATGTTTAACTCAGTGGTATCAAGTCTACTGATTAGTCTGTCAAGCACATTCTTCACCTTCGTTGATGTGTTTTTCACACACTTATTTTTTTCTGTTTGATTTTTTTCTCCTTTATGTCTGCTGAAATCTTTAGGGTCTCATCCAGATAATCCATCTGTTGTCAAGCAGACTTTAACGTATTAATGGAAATTATTTTAAATGCCAGTCTGATGTTGTGCTCATGTTTTATTTTTGTCCTTTGCTTTGTTTCATGAGTATTTTTGCTTAGTTTATTGCGTGTCTATCATTGTCACGTGAAAAACAGAGCAAAAGAGAGATGGAGGTAAATCGCCGCTGTGACTAGAGTTGGTGTCCCTTTCCCTATCTTATTTCTGGATTTGGAACCTGCATTGATCCACTCCAAACTAAACATATTTTGTTATTATTTCTTCTTTCTGTGGTTTGCATCAGAGGCCACAACTTTTATGTTCTTGTAACTTTACACTCCAAGAGGGCTCCCCTTCCAGGCCATTGCACCCAAGATGGAGGTATTGCTTTTTGCATCATGTCCTTCTTTGCTCATGTCCTTCTTTGTTCACTTTCCTCTCTGGTGAGATACTGGTGCTGTGTGCTATTTTGTTGCAGTTGACTTGGTGCATAGAGTTAGAAACATACCAGGGGATTCGAATTCAATCCCATCGAGGTGGCATGTACCAATGCCATCTCACTAGTCCATGTGATCAGTTTCTGTTCACAACTGATCGTAATGATAGGACTAAGAACCAAAGGGATCACATAAAGAAGAATAGTGTCTGAAAATACTAGCTGATAGAATCAAAAAGGGAGAGAATGATCCAACATGGGAAGTGAAATACACAACAGACCCATAGAATGGCAGATGTCCTAAATAGCACTCTGGCCTCAGAATCAGCCCTTAGGGCATGCAGATCTGGCTGAAAAAGCCATGAGAGTATTTCAGGCATGGAAAGCTAAGACACTCTGGGGGAAAAAAATAACCTAAATGAAAGATCTCCGCGAGTGAGATCCCAGTGGAAAGAATGGGTCATCAAAGAAGGAGGTACCTTTCTCTGAAGGGAGGAGAGAACTTCTACTTTGACCATGGCCTTGTCTAAATATGATCAGAGTCAGTGAACTCAGGGGGCTTCCATAGCCTTGGCAGCTCATGACAAGAGCCTAGGGTGATTATTGATGCCATAAACAAGAGTGTCAATTTGTTAAGTCAACAACAGGAGTCACTGTGCACTTACTCCTCATGTAGGATCTTTGGCCTTAGTGTGCTGTACATTGAGATTTAATGCTATAACTAGTACTCAAACAGTATTTTTCACTTTATGTTTCTGTGTGGGAGCAAACTGTTGAAATCTTTACTTAATGTATGCTAAACTGATCTTCTGTAAATAAAGAGAATAAAAAAGAATCTTGATGTGATTGGAAGGGAAGAGGGAGTGGATAAGAGGAGGGTTGAGGTTGGAGGGACGTTATGGGGGGAAGCCATTGTAAAAAAAAAAAGAAAATTATGGTAATTCCTGGAAAAAACACACACACACACACACACATCAACAGAGAGAGAGAGAGAGAGAGAGAGAGAGAGAGAGAGAGAGAGTCTTTCTTCTGCTGATTTACGCCCCACATGGCCTCAGTGGCCAGAGGGAGTGGGAGCTGATCTAAAGTCAGGAGCCAGGAGCTTCGTTCAGGTCTCCCATGCGGGTACAGGTGCCCAAGCACTTTGCCCGTAGCCCATTGTTTTCCCAGGCGTAAGCATAGAGATGGATCAGAAGGAGGCCAGCCAGGACTCAAACCAGTGCCAATATAGGATGCTGCTGCTGCAAGGCAAGGCTTTGACCCACTGTGCCAATGCACCACCACCACCCCAAAATTATTTAGAAACAAGGTCTTATATCATTTAAGATGGTGTTTACAGTGATTTATGAAGAATCCAGTAAGTATAAAATGTTCAGTAAACGACTGTTAAATGAATTTAGTTACCACATTTTATTTGCGTATAAACAATCCATGTTGGTTCCAATAATTTGGGTTACAATGTAAACCGAAAAAAAAAAAAAGATTCATTGTTCAAAATTCTATGGTGTTTTCTTTGTATTACTATATTTAAAATATGGCAGTAAATGTATTCTTAAAGTCCAAATGTTAGTTGGCATAAACTTTTCCATGGCAGCTCATTTGTACTTTGTGTACACTTGTTTTTACATTAGTAAAACAAGAGTGACAAGTTGTGACAGAAGTTGTATTTTCCACAGAACTGAAAATGCCCTTTTAGGAAAACTGTGCCAACTTCAGCTTTATTCCATCACTGCACCAAAATGAATACCTTTACAAATGTATCTATAATGTTATAACGCAGAGCAGCCATTGAGATGAGGAAAATTCTGTTCACTAGATTTTGAGAGCTCCTGATTTACCATGCCCTAATAAAGAAATGACTAGTATATTAGTCGCATACAGTGGAAATGGACATTGGAAAAGCAGAAGCTATCCTAGTGTGCAAGCATCACACCACACATTGTAAATTCTGCCCCTACTATGAAAAACACATTTCCTAATATCAGAAGTAGCCCATGGGCCATATGAGGCCTGCCAAATTTGGCGCAGAAGGTTGGTCTACCTGTGAACAATGGTAATATCTGTATGGGTTGCAGTGATTCTCAGAATTTGATTCATAATTGCTAGAAATCTCAGAACAGAAGTCATATGTGCATAGATGCTGATAATCAGAAAAAAATATTTTATAATAGAGTTGATTGGGAAGAGGCATCATCAGTAACCATAAAGCTATACAAAAGTTGGCATTTCAAGAATTGCATGTTTGTGACGATGGACATATATTCTGTTTCTTTTTTGGAAAGGCAGGCTTGGACTGGTGAAAATAGGTTCAAAATAGTACAGTTGGTCCCTGGGAAAACACACATCTCATGATCTTTTTGTTCTACTCTGGATAATGCACTCTCTTCCTGAATTCCCTGAGTAGTTAAGACACAGTGTAGACTGGCTTACATCTAACCAACACTGGCGTGCTGATGATCATCTGACTGCTAAAATATGGGGTGAAGGGATATTTATGTCAGAGATTTGGATTACGTGAAAACAATTTTTCAGTATAAAAATCATTGCTTGGACAAAAGTCAACTTTATTTATTTTATTTTATTTTTTTTAAACTTTTATTTAATGAATATAAATTTCCAAAGTACGACTTATGGATTACAATGGCTTCCCCCCCATACCGTCCCTCCCACCCACAACCCTCCGCTTATCCACTCCCTCTCCCCTTCCATTCACATCAAGATTCATTTTCGATTATCTTAATATACAGAAGATCAGCTTAGTATATACATTAAGTATGGATTTAAACAGTTTGCTCCCACACAGAAACATAAAGTGAAAAATAATAGGTGATTTTTTTAAATGATGATGAAATCAGAGCAGACCTATTGTCATGTTTAATCCCAGTGAGAGTCAAGTTAGGAATTGATAATTTCTTTTTTTTTTTTTTGGAGAGGATCAGTTTAGTATGTATTAAGTAAGGATTTCAACAGTAGGCACCCCCATAGAAACACAAAGTGAAATATATTGTTTGAGTACTCGTTATAGCATTAAATCTCAATGGACAGCACATTAAGGACAGAGATCCTACATGAGGAGTAAGTGCACAGTGACTCCTGTTGTTGACTTTACCAATTGACACTCCTGTCTATGGCATCAGTAATCTCCCTATGCTCCAGTCATGAGTTTCCAAGGCTATGGAAGCCCTCTGGGTTCTCCGTAAAGTCAACTTTATTTTTAACCGTAGTTACCATTTAGAGTTGCTGTAAATTCTCTGGTCTAATGGCATTTGTCCGTGGCTACTTTCTCTATTCTATGGTGAATTAGAAATCTAAACTTTATCTTCCTTTGATTACCACATCCCTGACAAGTAGGAAGGAAACATTTCTTATCCTCAGCAATTTTAGTTACTTAAAAAAGCTAAAAATATTTCAAGTCAAACAGGTGCATCTACCATCTGAGTGGGAGGATTACTTAGTTTACTCTCTGTCAGCACTGTGGTTGAATTCTGGAGATACAGTGTATAAGAAGTCAGTGTTAACTAATTTTTGTGTAACAGAAGCGACAAGAACTGCATTAGAACAGAACGATTATAGGCAGAAATTAAGTTGTGATTTTGGTTGGCATGTAACTGAGCTCTCACCACTCTGAACAGTTTGTATCCTGTGAACCAACTGAAGACTTGAAGGATGCTTTCTGTGTTATCTTCCAGGAGGCATTATTTCAAGGTGTGATTTTCAGAATGCTTTATATCTAGTAGTTTATTCAAATATAAAAACCAGAAACGCTGTATTTTGCTTTGTGCAATAAATGTGCCACTGCAATTTTTTTTTTCCTTTTGTAAATGGAAACTAAATTGAAATTCCCTGGGTGGCAGTTTGCTAGTTTAACGGATCCTGGTGTAGATTGCTTTTTCTCTCAACAATAAGTGCTTTTTATTCTATTTTGTGAATTCACATTTTGTTCAGTGAGTTTCATATAGCTGAGCTTATGTGTGTAGATTCAGGTAAATATTCAGGGTCATAAGTTTAGTGATAAGTCTTTTGTGGGCACCTCCCACACCTTCAGACCACAGGGGAATTTTGCAACTTGAAAGCAACACAAGTACTTTTTTTGAACAGGTATTATTCTCGAGGGAAAGGCAAAGAGGAAGGGAAGGAGAGGGGAAAAGGAAGAGGAGAAATTTCCATCTGTTGGCTCACTCCCCCCTGATGGCCTGAGTAACCAGGTATAAACCAGGTCGCAGCAGAAATAAGAACTCCACTCTGATCTCCAGTATCAGTGGGAGAGAGCCAAGTACTTGAGATGTCATCTGCTAGTTTACCAGGCACATTATCAGGGGGTTGGATTTGAAGCAGAGCTTCTGGTCCTTGAACAAACTGCCCAGGCATGGGATGCCAGCATCACAAGCAACAGTGTTAATTTACTGTGCCAAAACTGTGGGCCTACCATCACCCATATGGACTTTATGGACTTTATCAAACTCTTCAACGAAATTGTCATTAGTTTAGACTCATAACTCTCCTAAATCTCCCTACTGTTTTCCTAGTATAAGGCAGAAGAACATGATTGAAGTATAAGAAATGTAAAGGAAATAGGTAATCCTTTTTAAACACTGATGCTGCAGAGTCTTTCAGATATCTCCTACAATCTCATGTGGAAGATCACGCTACATAACCACGTTTTGGAGTTGCTTAACCAGTGACAAGTTTTTTAACATCTTTGAGTATCAGTTAGCTCTGCGTGCAGGGCAGGACATTACCCTGGGGCATAATACGCATTTCATATGTAGGTAATTGCTACCATTGTTGCTAGTATCATTATCATTGCCTTTACTCTTTCAGAGTCCTCCATTCTGCTCTGAGTGAATTAAGGCTCTAAAGCTCCTTGCAGTTTCCTGTTTCCCTGCAGTAGTCACTTTCTAGACCTTTATGTTGTCTGTTCTCTAGCTTAATTGCTTCAGAGCTATTGAGTTCCTGTGTTCTGGGCATCTGCAGTCACTCAGCACAACCTCAGAAAATGATCTGCTCATGTTTACACCCAAGCTGGGCCCTTCTTTTTTTTGATTTTGTTTGAGAACTACCGCTCCATGCATTTAATATATACAGATGCAAGATCATGATGCTTCTCTCCCCACTACCTCCCTACCACTCATACTTCCTCTTTCTTCTTCCTCCTTCTTCATTTACCCTTCTAATTTTTACAGAGATCAATTTTCAGTTAATTGATATACTTGAAATATTAACCCTACACCGGGTATGAAGAAAAAAACAAAGGAAGTAAAGAACAAACAAACAAACAAACAAGAAAAACATCGTTTCCACATAGTCAAGGCAGGGGCTGTTCCGACTCAGCACATCTCAAAGTGTAAGGCTGGCTTCCATAGATTACATTTTAAGTTCTCTTTTGGCACAACACAGAGAGATCATATGGAATTTGTCCCTTTGTGACTGGCTTATTTCACTAAGTCTAACGGTTTCCAGTTGCATCTACTTTGCTGAAAATGAGGGAGGTTTTAGGAGTCTGGACATGGAGTGTGATTAGCAGTCTGTCGTGCATGTTATAATCACCACCATTATTGGTATTTGCTGTGTAGGTACGAGGCAACTTTCCATTTAATGATGTGATTTGAGATGTGTCATTAAAGTTTGATTCTCAGCTTTCTCAGTTCTGAAACACTGTTCTTAGAGGATGAGGAAGATCAAGCAAAATAATCAGCTTAAAATTCAGCAACATGCCTAGTACCTACAGAGCAAACTAAATGGTGGCCTCACCACAGTGCTACATTACCTACTCTGTTAGACTTATCATCCACTAATGCAGATATTGCGCTGATCCGATGGCAGGAGCCAGGTACTTATCCTGGTCTCTCATGGGGTGCAGGGCCCAAGGACTTGGCCCATCCTCCACTGCACTCCCTGGCCACAGCAGAGAGCTGGCCTGGAAGAGGGGCAATCGGGACAGAATCCTGCGCCCCAACCAGGACGAGAACCCGGTGTGCCGGCGCGGCAGGCGGAGGATTAACCTAGTGAGCCGCGGCACCGGCTGAAAGTTGGTTTTGTCTGCAGCTCTTTTCTAATCAGATGTGAGGGAGCAGCAGTAGTGGCTCAGGAAATTGATTTTCTGCCATCTTTGTGGGAGATCTCAATTGAGATCCCTGCTGCTGGCTTCTGATCTTTTGGGGAACGAAAAAGCAGAGGAGAGCCTCCCGGTCTGTGTGTCTGTGTCTCTCTAAAATAGAAACACAGATAGCCATTTCTCCTTCCCTCTCACCTGAAACTTCTAGTTCACAGCTCCTGCTCTAACACTGAATGCTCTGCTGCTTTGTGTCCTTCTCAGACACCCAGTAATATGCAGCACAGTAAACATTCTCCTATGGATATAGGATGATGCACTAGTAGTTAGTCCCTGTGGTTTCTTCTCCACATTTTTTATTCTTTTTTTAAAACTTTTATTTAATGAAAATAAATTTCCAAAGTGCAGCTCCTGGATTACAATGGCTTCGCCCCCCCATAACTACCATCCCACTCCTACCCCTCCCATCTCCCGCTCCCTCTCCCCTTCCATTCACATCAAGATTTATTTTCAATTCTCTTTATATACAGAAGATCAGTTTAGCATATATTAAATAAAGATTTCCACAGTTTGCACCCACATAGAAACAGAAAATGAAAAATACTGTTTGAGTACTAGTTATAGCATTAAATCACACTGTATAGCACATTTAAGACAGAGATCCTACATGAGGAGTAAGTGCACAGTGACTCCTGTTGTTGACCTAACAAATTGACACTCTTGTTTATGGCATCAATAATCACCCTAGGCTCTTGTCATGAGTTGCCAAGGCTATAAAAGCCTTTTGAGTTCACCGGCTCTGATCCTATTTAGACAAGGTCGTAGTTAAAGTGGAAGTTCTCTCCTCCCTTCAGAGAAAGGTACCTCCTTCTTTGATGACCCGTTCTTTCCACTGGGATCTCACTCGCAGAGATCTTTCATTTAGTTCATTTTTTTTTTTGGACATAGATCTTGGCTTTCCATGCCTGAAATACTCTCAATGGCTTTTCAGCCGGATCCACATGCCTTAAGGGGCTGATTCTGAGGCCAGAGTGCTGTTTAGGACATCTGCCATTCTAATCATCTGCTGTGTATCTTGCTTCCCGTGTTGGATCTTTCTCTCTTTTTTATTCTATCGGTTAGTATTTGCAGACACTAGACTTGTTTATGTGATCCCTTTGGCTCTTAGTCCTATCATTATGATCAATTGTGAACAGAAATCGATCACTCAGACTAGTGAGGTGGCATTTGTACACGCCAACTTGGTGGGATTGAATTGGAATGCCCTAGTATATTTCTAACTCTAACATCTGGGGCAAGTCAGCTTGAGCATGTCCCAAATTGTACATCTCTTCCCTCTCTTATTCCCACTCTTACATTTAACAGGGATCACATTTCAGTTTCAACACTTAAGAATAACTGCGTATTAATTACAGAATTTAACCAATAGTATTAAGTAGAACAAACAAAAAAATACTAAGAGGGATAACATATTAAGTTTTTCATCCACAGTCAGGGCTAGCGCTGATCAGTCACGGTTTCTCATAGTGTTCATTTCACTTTAAAAGTTTCCTTTTTGGTGCTGGTTAGTTTACTCCAATCAGGGAGAACATATGATATTTGTCCCTGGGACTGGCTTATTTCACTCAGCATAATGTTTTCCAGATTCCTCCCTTTTGTTGCAAATGACCAGATTTCATTGTTTTTGACTGCTGTATAGTATTCTATAGAGTACATATCCCATAATTTCTTTATCCAGTCTACTGTTAATGGGCATTTAAGTTGATTCCAGGTCTTAGCTATTGTGAATTGAGCTGCAAGAAACATTAAGGTGCAGATTATTTTTTTGGTTGCCAATTTCATTTCCTTTGGGTAAATTCCAAGGAGTGGGATGGCTGGGTTGAATGGTAGGGTTATCTTCAGGTTTGTGAGGAATCTCCAGACTGACTTCCATAGTGGCTTGACCAGTTTGCATTCCCACCAACAGTGGGTTAGTGTCCCTTTTCCCCCACATCCTCGCCGGCATCTCCACATTTTAACATGGCTTTGATGAAGAATGGCTGCTGCACAGTTTTCACAAAGGACTGAAGCCTGGGCATTTTCTTTGCCTTGTGGTGATTGAACCCTTGGCCCCATTTGCTTTCCATTCTCGCCATGTGAATCGCATTACTGAGGAGCAATGGTTGAGCATGGCAGTGGTAAAACGGTATGTTTCTGTGACTTTTCTTCAGTTGTTTCCTTGTGGGAACTGGAATTCTTGCCCTTCATTGTCTTCCTTTTCTTTCCCTTTAATGAGAAGGTACATAAATGAGGTTCAGGCGATCATATTTTGCCATACTTGCAATCTCTGTGGTAACTTTTGTTTTTTCTTGGTAGAGTAGGCTGGAAAATGTACCTTACCCCCAAAAGATCATCTTCCCAGTTCCCTGCAACTTATGGATATGAAATATTGTGTGGCAATGTAGACTTGCTGGAATCATTTAAATCAAGGACTCTGAACTAGAAGGTTTTCCAGGATGATGTGGTTAAGGTCAAATAACCACAGGGTTCCTTTTGAGAAAGGAGCGAAGAAAGTAGCAGTTGGAGTGAAGAGGTTACAGTGGCAGCAGGTGTTAGAGAGATTCTGTATGAAGATGAAGACTGAATAAGAGAAAAAGGCTACAGGCAACCTCTGGATGCTGCAGAGCTTTAGGCTCCTTTCAGGGCTTCCAGTCAGAACCAGTACTACTCACAGCTCCTCATTCCTATATTGCACTTCTGTTCTCCAGAAGCATGCAGCAACACATTGGCATCTTAAGACTCTTGATATCCATAACTAACGGGGGACAGACTTTTATTTTAAGTCAGGGAGACTGCAGTGCTTTTCTGTGTTAGTGAGGGGAAATAAAGTCAGAACATACCTTTCTCTTAGATCTAGATGTAATATAGGGCATGTTTAATTTTTGACAGGCTAATTTCTTTTGCTGTTGAAATTTTATGCAGAATTGTGTTAATAGTAGCCCCGGTCATTAGCCTGTTCAGGAAGCCACCTGAATTTCCTTGAATTTTGTTGTTCTTTTTTTTTTAAATCTCTGCTCACCAGTTCTTTCTTGTTGCTCCTCTCCCTTGGCATAGACTTTAATTTAGTTGACCTCATCTCTTAGAAGTTAATTCCAAGGCCGGTGCTCTGGCTCAATAGGCTAATCCTCTGTCTGTGGTGCCAGCGCCCCGGGATCTGGTCCTGGTTGGGGCGCTGGAGTCTGTCCCGGTTGCCCCTCTTCCAGGCCAGCTCTCTGCTATGGTCCGGGAGTACAGTGGAAGATGGCCACTTGGGCCCTGCACCCACATGGGAGACCAGGAGGAAGCACGTGGCTCCTGGCTTCAAATCGGCGTGTTGTTGTCTACATGCTCTGAGATTGTTACAGAGATTTAATATGAATTTTGCCTCATGACATTTCGTTCGTTCATGTTCTTCCAACTATTTGGTGTAGTTGGACTTTCCTATTTTTTATCAGTTTGATATATGGTAGCTTGTTTGCATTGCTGACTTTAACTTTACTTTTTCTGGGAGGTAACTGGGGTAATTATTACTTTATAAATCTCCTATCCTTCAATCAGTGGTCATGGTAAATGACAGAAAGCCTAGAGACAGGGAGACTGAATGAGGCTAGCCATATGGGCATTGCTGACGTTCAAAGTAAACACATATTGACCGTATGACTTAAGATGTGTTCTATACTGGATGGAAGGCAGAACAGAGGTGCTCCAGATGTGAACTTCTTGTAACAGGGCCCAGATGTTTTCTAGCCAGGGAGCCAGAAATTGTAAATCCAAGGGTTTTCTCTTCTCTGAAAGCAAAAGGGGAGTGACGATGAGCAGTGGCAGAAGAGGCAGGTCTCATTGTGAACCAACATGACACTGATCTCAGTAGAAACAGAAACTACATAGATGTATAGATTCGAAGCATATATTTTTTGACCGGCAGATTGGACAGTGAGAGAGACAGACAGAGAGAAAGTCTTCCTTTTGCTGTTGGTTCACCCTCCAATGGCCCCCGCTGCAGGCGCGCTGCAGGCCAGCGCACCACGCAGATCTAATGGCAGGAGCCAGGTACTTATCCTGGTCTCCCATGGGGTGCAGTGCCCAAGTACTTGGACCATCCTCCACTGCACTCCCTGGCCACAGCAGAGAGCTATCCTGGAAGAGGAGCAACCACGACAGAATACAGTGCCCCTACCAGGACTAGAACCCGGTATGCCAGCGCCACAAGGTGGAGAATTAGCCTAGTGAGCTGCAGCCCCAGCCTTGATATGTAACATATTTTTAAACTCTCACCTAGAAGCCAACATGCAGATTGAATTTTGAAATTTAAACCTTCAACTTTTCTCACCAATTTAACAAACATAAGACTTCTTTGTGTCATTTTGATATATGTATACAGAGTGTAATTTTCAAACATTCTTCTTGTTTGTGTATGACATACACTACTAATAGTGTATTTATCTTAAATCTCGTGGTAGGATTTCCATTACTTAAATTGTGTCATCTTTGGTTATTGATGGTAGCAAATCTGTGGGCCTCCACCTATTTGCTGAACCCCTGGAATGGAGTGATGTCATCAATCGGTCACAGAATATTCCTGGTTACTGTTGACGTACTGTGTTCCAGGCTGGACAGTAATTAGGCGAAGAGAGAGACTCAGGCGATTTGTTCTTGGGTATTCCCATTTCATACTTTAGCAGAGGTGACTTGCTGGGTGTCCAGTTGTAGAGAGGAAGGTAGTAGATTTGAGTAACTTTCCGAAGGTGGAACATACAAAGGAAACCAAAGGCAAATTATTTAGAACCCATATACTGTCTCCTGATTTCAAAGAGATCAAAAGGTATGTCTTAGGATATTATCTAGTAACCAGTAATCAAAAACTGCCTTCTGAAAAAGAAAGGGAGTAGTCTAATTGTGGAAGAGGAGAGGAGAGAGGGGAAAGGTGGGAGAGGGGCTGTGGGTGAAGAAGGGAGAGAGAGAAGGAGAACCTGTGAGTGTGAGTGTGAGTGTGTGTGTGTGTGTGTGTGTGTGTGTGTGTACCAGCCTTCCTGAGGATCCAGGTCACTGAGAGTAAAGGGGAATTTCAAATGACCTGTATTATTATCTGTGCAACACAGGGCCTGTGCTACTTTATGGACTTTCCGTGGGTTGCTACACCACAGACATGGTGATGCACTATGCTTGACAAATGATTGCTTTCTGAAAGAATTGCAGAGGTAGGTGATCGTCTTATAAGTTTTCCACAAGTAAATTATCCTTTCTTTGTGAGGCAAGTGTGACTGCTTGAGATGAAAGCACACTTAAAACAGTTGGGGCAAGAAAACTTGTTTGAGCAGGGGATGACATTATGACATGGTGTGTTAACAGTTGAGATGCCAGCATCCTACCCTCTGACAGAGGATGCTGGGTGACTCTCTGTTGCTCTGCTTCCGTTCCAGTTTCCTCCTAATGCACCTGGGGAAGCAGTGGAATACGGGGGCAAATACTTGGGCCCCAGACAGCCTCATTGGAGCCCCTGGTGAAATTCTTGGCATTTGATTTTGGTCTGCCTGGCCTTGGTAGCCTTTGGGGAACTGAATAAGGATATAGACATGTGTCTCAACCCCTTTCTCTCACTATGTTGCAGAAGAAATAAATAAAAAATAAGCAAATGGATAAATAGTTTAAAAAGAAAACTGAGCAAGGATGAGTTCAAAATCATGTGAAGAACTTGTTTACTAAGGGATTTATCCAATAGTCCCACCTGTTCAAGTGCACCCACATATAGTACAGAAACAAACCAGGGGTGACAGATGTTAATATATAATGTGTTGCCTACATACCGTCTTCCAGCTATAAAAACACATTACACCTGAATTTTAATTTGGAACAGACTAAGCTTTTATCAATAACCTGTGATCAACCTATTTCTTGCTTTTATAAGACTTCAGGATATATGGGGAGATCCTTAGGGAGAAGTCTTCATGTGACACATTATGGCCTTAGATTGATGAACACTTTCTCATCATTATAGGCAACTTGCATAGGAAACTTGGATTGTTACCATCCCAGAAGAACAGAAAAGGAAAGAGCATGAAGAGATACAGAGGTTTGTATGGGTGGTGGGTATGGTCATGCCTGAAAGGTGCTTTTGTCATTCCTTTCCTTTGACCTAGACGTATGCTCAGAACTATCAGTAAGGGAGGTAGGCAAATAAAACAACAGGTACACAGGTGGACAGAAGATTGCTTATGTGTTCTACTCTGTTGAAAATGAGACACTGTGCAGTACTGCCACCCATAGTATGCATGGATGGAATAATTAACAACTATCTTACCTTACAGCATTTCATTGCAGGAACAGAATGTGGAGGCCATGAGTGGTCATGGAATCTGCCACGTAGAAGATGCTTATTTAAGTATGGACAAATGCAAATATACACCAGATGTGAAACACATCTCTTACTTTATTAACTTTTTCAGTCAAGTTTTATTTACAAATATGACCTGCACTGTAACCTAAAAGGACCATACCAACCTGATACCACAAAGCAAAGGCTGCTGCTTCCTTTCGTGCTACTTATCCTGCCTCTCAACTGAGGAGAATCTCACTGGGGCAGGGATGGAGAGACTCATGCAGGGAAAGTAGAAGTTTCTCACAGTAGAAGGTTTTTCTCATAGCACAGAGATGAGCTGAATGATTCTACTCATCAGTTGACACAATTCTGCATAGTCCAGAAAAAAATCTCAAAATGTTTGTCTTGCCTTTTCAGTACTATCTTGGAATCTGTGAGGCAGCCTAACTTTTTAAAGGAAAGGATTGTTTTAATTCTTGGTTCTTGAGATTTGAAGTCTAGGGTCCTTGTGTTTTGAATGGGCAAGAATCCCAAGGTGATACCTAGAACCAGATGTCATGAGACAGGTAAATAAAACAAGAATACATGAGTCTGTGTTTCTGTGTCAGTCTTACAGACACAGCAGAATTCAGTAAAGTGACCTCTGTGCTAATAATCTGATATAAGCCTAATCACTGCCCAGTGTCCCACCCCTACACCTTGTGGCATCTTATGGACCTAACAACTCAGGTATTTTCAGGAATGGTTTGTTGTTTTTTCTTTAAGATTTACTTATTTATTTGGAAAGAATTACAGAGAGGCTGAGTCAGAGGGAGGTATCTTCTTCTGGTGGTCTACTCCCCAGACAGCTACAATGGCTTGAGGTGGGCCTATCTGAACCAGGAGCTTCTTGCTGGTTACCAATATGGATGCAGCATCCCTAGGTCTTGTACCGTCTTCCACTGCTTTCCCAGGCATATGAGTAGGGAAGTGACTTGCAAGTAGAGTAGCTAGGACAGGACTGGTACTCATATTGGATGCGCTCACTGCAGGCATTGGCTTTACCCACTACATATGGTGCCAGCCCCAGGGCTGGCTTCTCTTCTTGGGTGATGGAGGAGTGTCCTTCCTTCCTGTGGCTTCACACTGTCCTTGATTTTCTTCCCCTTCAACAAAAATCTCCAGCCTCTTGTTTCCACTGTCACATATCTCGCCATCCTTTTCACCTTCTTGCCTCCCAGCTTTAAATATCCTCGGGGTGACAGTGAAGATCCCACCATTGTACTCTAGGGTGCTGTTCTCATCATAAAAGCCTTGGTTTTCCATCATCAGCAAATTCCCCCTTCACATACTAGGTAATATTCACAAGCTCCAGGGTTAGATTGTGGCCTTCGTGGGCAACATTACTCAGCGTTTCGTAACTATAATGGAGCCATAAAACACAGTGACAGATAAATGAATACTAAAGTGTCTTACATTTAGTGACAGTACATATTTTGTGACAGCCTTGTTTCATGAAACACATTACAAGTGGGTTCCAAAAGACAATGAAATACACCCTGTTTGCACCAAGCCTAGCACAACCAATTAAACCTCAAAGTTACTTAAGACTTATGTTCCAAACTTTGGTCATGGTCTGCGTGAGTGGCATGCAGCAAAAATGAAGATTCACTGAATGGTGAAGCTGGCCTTATTTTTGTGAGCACAACTTCGTTGGGTATCCCCATGCCTGAAACAACATGATTCACTTTCCTACTCTTCTTTTGGATAGATGCACAACCCAGATGAGGTTGCATCTCAAATGGTCATTTTCCCACTGCATTCCAGAAGCCTCAAGAGGCTGCTTTTGAGATATGTTTGAAGACCTCATGCCATCTTAAGAAAGATGGAGATAGTTCACCCACCTCAAATGATGTGCATTCAGTTTCTTCCTGGAATAGGCCCATTCTTATTGAAGATGGTAAGACAGATGCAAAGGGAAGGTGTGAACTTAGGTGAGAGTTACAACTGAACTGCCGTGGCCAATCCTTTCTCACTCAACTCTTCCCTCAAGATAATGAAGTGCTTCAGGTCACAGCAACTAGACGAAGACTGTGGGGAGTGACACATAGGTAATGTGGTCCCAATAATGGGTCACAGCTCCTCAACACGAACTCACCATCTGTGGTCACGGAGAGAGCTGCAAATGAGGTCACGGGCACCACTGACACATCTGGAAACATGTGGCCCCAAATATTGGGGACAATCCCCTGCTCACATACTCTGCTTTTCTATTCCTCCTCACTCAGCTGTTCTATTCCAAAATTTCCCCTGGAACCAATCTTCTCTTATCCTCCTTGCTTGATCATGTGCTTCCCATTGCCTAGTGGAATTGCACAGGGGCATGCCTGCACCCTCAATTATGTACCCCTTTTCTCTAACTAACCTCATGAATACTTCACACCGCATCACACAGATAACCTGTTTTAACTACCAAGCTCTGGAGCTCATATATGAACACTCATCTGTCTGATGAGAATTCACTTTTGCGGACAGCATTCCCTCTTACATATCCACAAACTCTTACTGCACCCACAGCACCTTCAACCTTTCAAAGTGCTGTATGTGGTGAGAGCTGCTGCATGCTTCCTCCAACATGCAGTATCTAGTGTCTCATGGAGTAACACACTTCTGAACCCCTCCAGCACAGAGCACACAAATACCTATGCCTTACAACACACACACACACACACACACACACACACACACCACAGAACACCCATCTGTATGTAATACAACACACACTCAAATCCACGTGATGTGACATTGACATAGAGCCATGTGTGCCAAACACACAGACACAAACATTTCCTTTCTACCTAATTAAAACTCACTGCAGTATTCATATAGGTAAATACTGAATTTATTTCATATTAATTTCAGACCAATTCAAGCAGTATGTTACAAAGTTACATACATGTAGCACATGATTTCACCACACTGTTTCACTGCAATGTGTGAGTGCATCATATACAGCACACCACATTCATGACACAACTTGATAATCTTAAGAATTCAGTAACAATCAGTGGACTGTGTTAACATTTAACAGCAACAGTGGCATGAGAAAATCATGAATATGTATTTTATTCAAGTTCAGAATTCAGCCATTGTTTCATTGGCATGACAAATTAGTGGAGGCCAACAGGGCCAAAAGCAGTGGCCAAGGACTGTGGTACTGAGGAGACCTGAGGGCTGGACCCAGGAAGAAATATAGACAACCCAAAGGGTAGCACCCCCTTGCGCATTTTCAATTGAACCTAAGAGGAAAATGTCATCTTGGATGTGGGAAGGGTGCTCACTGGAAAAAGTCAATCAAGGAGAATAGAAGAAGCTGTGTCCCTGCAGGGAACAATACAGAATATTCAGAGATGTTGGTTATTCTGTAGGTAGGATAAGGCCCAATACAGGACTTAAGTGAGGTCACATATGATATTTTGTACATAATCTTTGGTAAAGCAAGAGAAATGCTAGTTGTATTCCTTCACACACTCTGACACCATTAAAAAAAGAGCTTTAGCACATAGCATGAAGTCCAACCCAATTATATGACTTCTAACCCAAACTCCAGCATCCAATGATGAGACGAATGTGCTGTGCACATGTATGTTATAGTTTTTATCAGGACATGTATTTGGTTGCCTGTGAGACTATGGAATACGTCTATTCTGAGAACTCAGATCATGATCATCAGAATATGTGTGGATTGGATAAATCAATGAATGAAACATCAACTGCATATTCATGACCTCTGATCCACATTGCAGACATCTCAATCACCCAGTGTGATCCACAACCTGAAAACTCAATGGAGGGCAAGACCTTGGTCCTTGAAGCAGAAGAAACATCTGATAAATTGGAACCCCACATCAGCCACTCACCTTCACCTTTACAACCTCATCCTGGTAAGGACAGCGACAGGTGAGGCTGGGCACATCAGTGCAATGTGTGTGGGTATGTTCAGCAACCATCACGGAAGACAAATGAACACAGAATAAAATAGTGTGCTTAGGGTAAAAAGAACAGTCACGGTCATACAAGGTCAGGGATTAAATATGACAGTTTAAATATGCCAAAGAATGATGAAAACTAGTAGTGATTTAAAGAGTCTATTCAGAAAAAAAAAAAAAAAAACTGACAAAGCAAATGGCAACCAGCAACAAATTTGTGCTAGGAGTTCCGAGAGTATATTATTGAATATAGATAGGTCTTGATTATTCAAATTCCGGAGAGAATAACTAATTCACAACAAATAGAGCAGCTGTGATTAAAGTGCTGAATGACAGTAGGATGTGCGATGACGACTAGAAGCAGAAGTATTCTGTGCTCCTGTTATTGCTTGAAATAGGGTGAAAACGAATAACTCAAAGGGTTCTGAACTCAGGAAACAAAGAGAAATAGGTAAGAAATGCCCATTCATGAGGTACAAAGATCCTGAATTCACGCATGTGTATGTAATTATCTCCTTTAACTTACCGGGTAAGATCCACAGGTTCCCGTGGTTAAGATATGGAGATCTTGGTTGTGGAGCATTGCACAGCCTTTCACAACTATCATGGAATTTTTAGACAGTAACAGGGGCATGAATACTGACAACACATGGATTGCACTCTGTGTGACATTACTGTTTCAAGACACACAAAGCAAGTGATAGTATAAATGTGTGCTCTGTCTTTTGAGCCAGCAACACCTGGACAAGGATGAAAGTTATTAAAACATCTGTTTTGAAGCTTTGACCAGGCACATTTCATGGTCTTCATGAGAGTCTGGCATGTAGTGGACAACTGACATTCACTAAATGGGTGAAGTCGCTTTCATTCCTGTGAGAGCAAGTCTCATGTGTGGCCACCTGCCCGAAACAACATATCCAGTGATACATTGCCATTTAGATGCAGAAACTGGATGATGTCACATCTCAAGGATGTCATTTTGTTGTTTTTCCCCAGCACTGCAAAAGCCTCAAAAGGATGCCTCTGAGATGTGTTTGCAAGGCCTGGCACATCTTAACAAGGAAGGAGAGAATTCATCCAACTCAGATGATGTCTGCTTTGTTTCCTCTTGGAACATGCCCATTCTTATTGAAGACGGTAAGTCAGATGCGAAGGGAAAGCATCAAGCTATGTGACATTTGAAACTGAGGTACTGTTCCAAAAATAAGTCACAGGTTCTCAGCACAGGTCACGAGGAATGAGCACTAGGGGAGCTTTGAGGGTGTGACTATGGGATGCACTTAAATTACGGAAACCAGAACAGAGAACAGAATAAACACATGAAACAAATACCTGTGCACAGACTAACTTGTTATACTCCTGACAAAAAAGAATGTAGGCTTATTCTACATTATAGTCTGAAATTCTTTTGTACTCACACAAAGATCCTTGGGATGACATTTATAACCAACATGCATGATAAAGGGTCATCCGTGCACCTCAAATTCTGTGAAAAATGGCATCTAAGTGTCATCATTGACAATCTCGGGAATGTCCAGGGGCTACAGTGATGAAGACATGAACAGCGTGGGGTGGGTGTATTACGCAAGCTTTCACAGCAGTCATACAAATGTTAGAGAGAACGAAGGAGACATAGGTAAGTGACATTACAGTTTCTTAACGTCAGTTGCACCTGACAGCATATTTTTAAGACAACGCACCTAACGTGGCTCCACAAAAACATGTTATGTACATCGTGTCTAATTAATTAGCCTTTGACACCCAGATACAACTGAAGTATTTTTAAACACTTCCCATTTGAAATTTGTCCAGGAGGCAGACTGTGGTCTGCATAGGACTGGCACTCTTAGGATGGTTGCTAGTCAATAGATGGGGAATTCAGCACCATTCCTTTGAAAGCAAGTCCCCTGTGGGCTCAAATGCCTTGAACAATATATGCATTTGACGTGCTGTTCATTTGAATAGATGCAGAAGCCAGATGAAGTCACATCTCAAGGTTGTCTTATTGTCATCTTGTCCCCCCAGAAGGCTCTCAGGCACTGGAGAATGCTCCTGAGTCATGTGTGACTTTCCCATCCCATCTTTTCTTTTTTACTTTTTTTAACATGCAGAGTGGATAGTGAGAGAGAGAGACAGAGAGAAAGGTCTTCCCTTTGCCGTTGGTTAACCCCCCAATGGCCGCCACGGCTGGCGCGCTGTGGACGGTGCACCATGCTGCTCTGAAGGCAGGAGCCAGGTGCTACTCCTGGTCTCCCATGGGGTGCAGGGCCCAAGCACTTGGGCCATCCTCCACTGCCTTCCCAGGCCACAGCAGAGAGCTGGCCTGGAAGAGGGGCAACCGGAAAAGAATCCGGCGCCCCGACCGGGACTAGAACCCGGTGTGCCGGCGCCGCTAGGTGGAGGATTAGCCTAGTGAGCCGTGGCACCGGCCTCATCCCATCTAAAGTCAGAAAGAAAGAGATCCTCAACATCAGATGATGCCCGCTTTGTTTGCTGTCTGGGAGAATCCATTCTTATTGAAGATGAAGGTAAGGCACGTGCAAAGGGAAGGTGTGAACTTTGGTGAGTGTTGCAGCTGAGTTCCCCAGGCCAACTCCCGCCCACTCCTCTTTGGGCTCACATAGGAGCATATTTCAGGGTATAGAACCAGGATGAAGCCCCATGGCAGAAACCTGCAGGAGTGTCCCAAAAATATCCTGAGAATGGCTCAGAGATCCTCTCCAACAAGTTGCCATCCGTGGGCACTCGGAGGACTGAAGATGAGTCCATGGGTGGTGCGCTCGTGTGTGGAATCCAGATAGAGCCTCCCAAGGCACACAAACTGGCAGGATTTCCATTCCGTACTCATGTGTTGGTCTTCTCTACCAGGGCTGCACTGCCATTTCCCTTTCCTCTTTCAGATCATCTCACATCTATCATCTGCCTTCACCATTTCTTTCCTATCCCCTAGTGGCATTGCACTGGGATAGCCTGTCACCCTCATTCCTGAAGAAACCTGCCCCTTACTCCGGTCATGATCGCTTCACACCACCTCACACGTATCAGTATGCCAGACAATCCTGTGTGTGAAGGGATTTGATTTGCCCAGACAGCACATGTTCTCCATCACAGGGCACTTCATCCAAAGTGAAATCAGCCCTTCAAAGAGATGCATATGCTGCGAGTTGCCGTGTGCTTCCTCCTGCATTGTGCCATCCTCTGCATGTACTGACATGATAGTGAACCACTCCAACGCAGAACATGCTTGCATTTGCCATGGCACAAAACACACACACACACACACACACACACACCACAGAACACCAATCTGTATATAATACAACACACACTCAAAACCACGTGATGTGACATGACATAGAGCCATGTGTGCTAAACACACAGACCCAAACATTTCCTTTCTACCTAATTAAAACTCACTGCAGTATTCATATAGGTAAATACTGAATTTATTTCATATTAATTTCAGACCAATTGAAGCAGTATGTTACAAAGTTACATACATGTGGCACATGATTTCACCACACTGTTTCTCTGCAATGTGTGAGTGCATCATATACAGCACACCACATTCATGACACAACTTGATAATCTTAAGAATTCAGTAACAATCAGTGGACTGTGTTAACATTTAACAGCAACAGTGGCATGAGAAAATCATGAATATGTATTTTATTCAAGTTCAGAATTCAGCCATTGTTTCATTGGCATGACAAATTAGTGGAGGCCAACAGGGCCAAAAGCAGTGGCCAAGGACTGTGGTACTGAGGAGACCTGAGGGCTGGACCCGGGAAGAAATATAGACAACCCAAAGGGTAGCACCCCCTTGCGCATTTTCAATTGAACCTAAGAGGAAAATGTCATCTTGGATGTGGGAAGGGTGCTCACTGGAAAAAGTCAATCAAGGAGAATAGAAGAAGCTGTGTCCCTGCAGGGAACAATACAGAATATTCAGAGATGTTGGTTATTCTGTAGGTAGGATAAGGCCCAATACAGGACTTAAGTGAGGTCACATATGATATTTTGTACATAATCTTTGGTAAAGCAAGAGAAATGCTAGTTGTATTCCTTCACACACTCTGACACCATTAAAAAAAGAGCTTTAGCAGATAGCAAGAAGTCCAACCCAATTATATGACTTCTAACCCAAACTCCAGCATCCAATGATGAGACGAATGTGCTGTGCACATGTATGTTATAGTTTTTATCAGGACATGTATTTGGTTGCCTGTGAGACTATGGAATACGTCTATTCTGAGAACTCAGATCATGATCATCAGAATATGTGTGGATTGGATAAATCAATGAATGAAACATCAACTGCATATTCATGACCTCTGATCCACATTGCAGACATCTCAATCACCCAGTGTGATCCACAACCTGAAAACTCAGTGGAGGGCAAGACCTTGGTCCTTGAAGCAGAAGAAACATCTGATAAATTGGAACCCCACATCAGCCACTCACCTTCACCTTTACAACCTCATCCTGGTAAGGACAGCGACAGGTGAGGCTGGGCGCATCAGTGCAATGTGTGTGGGTATGTTCAGCAACCATCACGGAAGACAAATGAACACAGAATAAAATAGTGTGCTTAGGGCAAAAAGAACAGTCACGGTCATACAAGGTCAGGGATTAAATATGACAGTTTAACATAAATACGCCAAAGAAAAATGAAAACTAATAGTGATTTAAAGAGTCTATTCAGAAAAAAAAAAAAAAAAACTGACAAAGGAAATGGCAACCAGCAACAAATTTGTGCTAGGAGATCGGAGAATATATAGATAGGTCTTGATTATTCAAATTCCCAAGAGAAAATAACTAATTCACAACAGATAGAGCAGCTGTGATTAAAGTGCTGAATGACAGTAGGATGTCCGATGCCGACTAGAAGCAGAAGTATTCTGTGCTCCTGTTATTGCTTGAAATAGGGTTAAAACTGATAACTCAAAGGGTACTGAACTCAGGAAACAAAGAGAATTAGGTAAGAAGTGCCCATTCATGAGGTACAAAGATCCTGAATTCACGCATGTGTATGAAATTATCTCCTTTAACTTACCGGGTAAGATCCACAGGTTCCCGTGGTTAAGATATGGAGATCTTGGTTGTGGAGCATTGCGCAGCCTTTCACAACTATCATGGAATTTTTAGACAGTAACAGGGGCATGAATACTGACAACACATGGATTGCACTCTGTGTGACATTACTGTTTCAAGACACACAAAGCAAGTGATAGTATAAATGTGTGCTCTGTCTTTTGAGCCAGCAACACCTGGACAAGGATGAAAGTTATTAAAACATCTGTTTTGAAGCTTTGACCAGGCACATTTCATGGTCTTCATGAGAGTCTGGCATGTAGTGGACAACTGACATTCACTAAATGGGTGAAGTCGCTTTCATTCCTGTGAGAGCAAGTCTCATGTGTGGCCACCTGCCCGAAACAACATATCCAGTGATACATTGCCATTTAGATGCAGAAACTGGATGATGTCACATCTCAAGGATGTCATTTTGTTGTTTTTCCCCAGCACTGCAAAAGCCTCAAAAGGATGCCTCTGAGATGTGTTTGCAAGGCCTGGCACATCTTAACAAGGAAGGAGAGAATTCATCCAACTCAGATGATGTCTGCTTTGTTTCCTCTTGGAACATGCCCATTCTTATTGAAGACGGTAAGTCAGATGCGAAGGGAAAGCATCAAGCTATGTGACATTAGAAATTGGGTACTGTTGCAAGAACAAGTCACAGGTTCTCAGCACAGGACACGAGGAATGAGCACTAGGGAAGCTTTGAGGGTGTGACTATGGGATGCCCTTAAAGTACGGAAACCAGAACAGAGAACAGAATAAACACATGAAACAAATACCTGTGCACAGACTAACTTGTTATACTCCTGACAAAAAGAATGTAGGCTTATTCTACATTATAGTCTGAAATTCTTTTGTACTCACACAAAGATCCTTGGGATGACATTTATAACCAACATGCATGATAAAGGGTCATCCGTGCACCTCAAATTCTGTGAAAAATGGCATCTAAGTGTCATCATTGACAATCTCGGGAATGTCCAGGGGCTACAGTGATGAAGACATGAACAGCGTGGGGTGGGTGTATTACGCAAGCTTTCACAGCAGTCATACAAATGTTAGAGAGAACGAAGGAGACATAGGTAAGTGACATTACAGTTTCTTAACGTCAGTTGCACCTGACAGCATATTTTTAAGACAACGCACCTAACGTGGCTCCACAAAAACTTGTTATGTACATCGTGTCTAATTAATTAGCCTTTGACACCCAGATACAACTGAAACATTTTTAAACACTTCCCATTTGAAATTTGTCCAGGAGGCAGACTGTGGTCTGCATAGGACTGGCACTCTTAGGATGGTTGCTAGTCAATAGATGGGGAATTCAGCACCATTCCTTTGAAAGCAAGTCCCCTGTGGGCTCAAATGCCTTGAACAATATATGCATTTGAGGTGCTGTTCATTTGAATAGATGCAGAACCCAGATGAAGTCACATCTCAAGGTTGTCTTATTGTCATCTTGTCCCCCCAGAAGGCTCTCAGGCACTGGAGAATGCTCCTGAGTCATGTGTGACGTTCCCATCCCATCTTTTTTTTTTTACTTTTTTTAACATGCAGAGTGGATAGTGAGAGAGAGAGACAGAGAGAAAGGTCTTCCCTCTGCCGTTGGTTAACCCCCCAATGGCCGCCACGGCTGGCGTGCTGTGGACGGCGCACCATGTTGCTCTGAAGGCAGGAGCCAGGTGCTACTCCTGGTCTCCCATGGGGTGCAGGGCCCAAGCACTTGGGCCATCCTCCACTGCCTTCCCAGGCCACAGCAGAGAGCTGGCCTGGAAGAGGGGCAACCGGGAAAGAATCCGGCGCCCCGACTGGGACTAGAACCCGGTGTGCCGGCGCCGCTAGGTGGAGGATTAGCCTAGTGAGCTGTGGCACCGGCCCCATCCCATCTAAAGTCAGAAAGAAAGAGATCCTCAACATCAGATGATGCCCGCTTTGTTTGCTGTCTGGGAGAATCCATTCTTATTGAAGATGATGGTAAGGCACGTGCAAAGGGAAGGTGTGAACTTTGGTGAGTGTTGCAGCTGAGTTCCCCAGGCCAACTCCCGCCCACTCCTCTTTGGGCTCACAATAGGAGCATGTTTCAGGGTACAGAACCAGGATGAAGCCCCATGGCAGAAACCTGCAGGAGTGTCCCAAAAATATCCTGAGAATGGCTCAGAGATCCTCTCCAACAAGTTGCCATCCATGGGCACTCGGAGGACTAAAGATGAGTCCATGGGTGGTGCGCTTGTGTGTGGAATCCAGATAGAGCCTCCCAAGGCACACAAACTGGCAGGATTTCCATTCCGTACTCATGTGTTGGTCTTCTCTACCAGGGGTGCACTGCCATTTCCCTTTCCTCTTTCAGATCATCTCACATCTATCATCTGCCTTCACCATTTCTTTCCTATCCCCTAGTGGCATTGCACTGGGATAGCCTGTCACCCTCATTCCTGAAGAAACCTGCCCCTTACTCCGGTCATGATCGCTTCACACCACCTCACACGTATCAGTATGCCAGACAATCCTGTGTGTGAAGGGCTTTGATTTGCCCAGACAGCACATGTTCTCCATCACAGGGCACTTCATCCAAAGTGAAATCAGCCCTTCAAAGAGATGCATATGCTGCGAGTTGCCGTGTGCTTCCTCCTGCATTGTGCCATCCTCTGCATGTACTGACATGATAGTGAACCACTCCAACGCAGAACATGCTTGCATTTGCCATGGCACAAAACACACACACACACGCACACACACACACACACCACAGAACACCAATCTGTATATAATACAACACACACTCAAAACCACGTGATGTGACATGACATAGAGCCATGTGTGCTAAACACACAGACCCAAACATTTCCTTTCTACCTAATTAAAACTCACTGCAGTATTCATATAGGTAAATACTGAATTTATTTCATATTAATTTCAGACCAATTGAAGCAGTATGTTACAAAGTTACATACATGTGGCACATGATTTCACCACACTGTTTCTCTGCAATGTGTGAGTGCATCATATACAGCACACCACATTCATGACACAACTTGATAATCTTAAGAATTCAGTAACAATCAGTGGACTGTGTTAACATTTAACAGCAACAGTGGCATGAGAAAATCATGAATATGTATTTTATTCAAGTTCAGAATTCAGCCATTGTTTCATTGGCATGACAAATTAGTGGAGGCCAACAGGGCCAAAAGCAGTGGCCAAGGACTGTGGTACTGAGGAGACCTGAGGGCTGGACCCGGGAAGAAATATAGACAACCCAAAGGGTAGCACCCCCTTGCGCATTTTCAATTGAACCTAAGAGGAAAATGTCATCTTGGATGTGGGAAGGGTGCTCACTGGAAAAAGTCAATCAAGGAGAATAGAAGAAGCTGTGTCCCTGCAGGGAACAATACAGAATATTCAGAGATGTTGGTTATTCTGTAGGTAGGATAAGGCCCAATACAGGACTTAAGTGAGGTCACATATGATATTTTGTACATAATCTTTGGTAAAGCAAGAGAAATGCTAGTTGTATTCCTTCACACACTCTGACACCATTAAAAAAAGAGCTTTAGCAGATAGCTAGAACTCCAACCCAATTATATGACTTCTAACCCAAACTCCAGCATCCAATGATGAGACGAATGTGCTGTGCACATGTATGTTATAGTTTTTATCAGGACATGTATTTGGTTGCCTGTGAGACTATGGAATACGTCTATTCTGAGAACTCAGATCATGATCATCAGAATATGTGTGGATTGGATAAATCAATGAATGAAACATCAACTGCATATTCATGACCTCTGATCCACATTGCAGACATCTCAATCACCCAGTGTGATCCACAACCTGAAAACTCAGTGGAGGGCAAGACCTTGGTCCTTGAAGCAGAAGAAACATCTGATAAATTGGAACCCCACATCAGCCACTCACCTTCACCTTTACAACCTCATCCTGGTAAGGACAGCGACAGGTGAGGCTGGGCGCATCAGTGCAATGTGTGTGGGTATGTTCAGCAACCATCACGGAAGACAAATGAACACAGAATAAAATAGTGTGCTTAGGGCAAAAAGAACAGTCACGGTCATACAAGGTCAGGGATTAAATATGACAGTTTAACATAAATACGCCAAAGAAAAATGAAAACTAATAGTGATTTAAAGAGTCTATTCAGAAAAAAAAAAAAAAAAACTGACAAAGGAAATGGCAACCAGCAACAAATTTGTGCTAGGAGATCGGAGAATATATAGATAGGTCTTGATTATTCAAATTCCCAAGAGAAAATAACTAATTCACAACAGATAGAGCAGCTGTGATTAAAGTGCTGAATGACAGTAGGATGTCCGATGCCGACTAGAAGCAGAAGTATTCTGTGCTCCTGTTATTGCTTGAAATAGGGTTAAAACTGATAACTCAAAGGGTACTGAACTCAGGAAACAAAGAGAATTAGGTAAGAAGTGCCCATTCATGAGGTACAAAGATCCTGAATTCACGCATGTGTATGAAATTATCTCCTTTAACTTACCGGGTAAGATCCACAGGTTCCCGTGGTTAAGATATGGAGATCTTGGTTGTGGAGCATTGCGCAGCCTTTCACAACTATCATGGAATTTTTAGACAGTAACAGGGGCATGAATACTGACAACACATGGATTGCACTCTGTGTGACATTACTGTTTCAAGACACACAAAGCAAGTGATAGTATAAATGTGTGCTCTGTCTTTTGAGCCAGCAACACCTGGACAAGGATGAAAGTTATTAAAACATCTGTTTTGAAGCTTTGACCAGGCACATTTCATGGTCTTCATGAGAGTCTGGCATGTAGTGGACAACTGACATTCACTAAATGGGTGAAGTCGCTTTCATTCCTGTGAGAGCAAGTCTCATGTGTGGCCACCTGCCCGAAACAACATATCCAGTGATACATTGCCATTTAGATGCAGAAACTGGATGATGTCACATCTCAAGGATGTCATTTTGTTGTTTTTCCCCAGCACTGCAAAAGCCTCAAAAGGATGCCTCTGAGATGTGTTTGCAAGGCCTGGCACATCTTAACAAGGAAGGAGAGAATTTATCCAACTCAGATGATGTCTGCTTTGTTTCCTCTTGGAACATGCCCATTCTTATTGAAGACGGTAAGTCAGATGCGAAGGGAAAGCATCAAGCTATGTGACATTAGAAATTGGGTACTGTTGCAAGAACAAGTCACAGGTTCTCAGCACAGGACACGAGGAATGAGCACTAGGGAAGCTTTGAGGGTGTGACTATGGGATGCCCTTAAAGTACGGAAACCAGAACAGAGAACAGAATAAACACATGAAACAAATACCTGTGCACAGACTAACTTGTTATACTCCTGACAAAAAGAATGTAGGCTTATTCTACATTATAGTCTGAAATTCTTTTGTACTCACACAAAGATCCTTGGGATGACATTTATAACCAACATGCATGATAAAGGGTCATCCGTGCACCTCAAATTCTGTGAAAAATGGCATCTAAGTGTCATCATTGACAATCTCGGGAATGTCCAGGGGCTACAGTGATGAAGACATGAACAGCGTGGGGTGGGTGTATTACGCAAGCTTTCACAGCAGTCATACAAATGTTAGAGAGAACGAAGGAGACATAGGTAAGTGACATTACAGTTTCTTAACGTCAGTTGCACCTGACAGCATATTTTTAAGACAACGCACCTAACGTGGCTCCACAAAAACTTGTTATGTACATCGTGTCTAATTAATTAGCCTTTGACACCCAGATACAACTGAAACATTTTTAAACACTTCCCATTTGAAATTTGTCCAGGAGGCAGACTGTGGTCTGCATAGGACTGGCACTCTTAGGATGGTTGCTAGTCAATAGATGGGGAATTCAGCACCATTCCTTTGAAAGCAAGTCCCCTGTGGGCTCAAATGCCTTGAACAATATATGCATTTGAGGTGCTGTTCATTTGAATAGATGCAGAACCCAGATGAAGTCACATCTCAAGGTTGTCTTATTGTCATCTTGTCCCCCCAGAAGGCTCTCAGGCACTGGAGAATGCTCCTGAGTCATGTGTGACGTTCCCATCCCATCTTTTTTTTTTTACTTTTTTTAACATGCAGAGTGGATAGTGAGAGAGAGAGACAGAGAGAAAGGTCTTCCCTCTGCCGTTGGTTAACCCCCCAATGGCCGCCACGGCTGGCGCGCTGTGGACGGCGCACCATGCTGCTCTGAAGGCAGGAGCCAGGTGCTACTCCTGGTCTCCCATGGGGTGCAGGGCCCAAGCACTTGGGCCATCCTCCACTGCCTTCCCAGGCCACAGCAGAGAGCTGGCCTGGAAGAGGGGCAACCGGGAAAGAATCCGGCGCCCCGACTGGGACTAGAACCCGGTGTGCCGGCGCCGCTAGGTGGAGGATTAGCCTAGTGAGCTGTGGCACCGGCCCCATCCCATCTAAAGTCAGAAAGAAAGAGATCCTCAACATCAGATGATGCCCGCTTTGTTTGCTGTCTGGGAGAATCCATTCTTATTGAAGATGATGGTAAGGCACGTGCAAAGGGAAGGTGTGAACTTTGGTGAGTGTTGCAACTGAGTTCCCCAGGCCAACTCCCGCCCACTCCTCTTTGGGCTCACAATAGGAGCATGTTTCAGGGTACAGAACCAGGATGAAGCCCCATGGCAGAAACCTGCAGGAGTGTCCCAAAAATATCCTGAGAATGGCTCAGAGATCCTCTCCAACAAGTTGCCATCCATGGGCACTCGGAGGACTAAAGATGAGTCCATGGGTGGTGCGCTTGTGTGTGGAATCCAGATAGAGCCTCCCAAGGCACACAAACTGGCAGGATTTCCATTCCGTACTCATGTGTTGGTCTTCTCTACCAGGGGTGCACTGCCATTTCCCTTTCCTCTTTCAGATCATCTCACATCTATCATCTGCCTTCACCATTTCTTTCCTATCCCCTAGTGGCATTGCACTGGGATAGCCTGTCACCCTCATTCCTGAAGAAACCTGCCCCTTACTCCGGTCATGATCGCTTCACACCACCTCACACGTATCAGTATGCCAGACAATCCTGTGTGTGAAGGGCTTTGATTTGCCCAGACAGCACATGTTCTCCATCACAGGGCACTTCATCCAAAGTGAAATCAGCCCTTCAAAGAGATGCATATGCTGCGAGTTGCCGTGTGCTTCCTCCTGCATTGTGCCATCCTCTGCATATACTGACATGATAGTGAACCACTCCAACGCAGAACATGCTTGCCTTTGCCATGGCACAAAACACACACACACACGCACACACACACACACACACACACACCACAGAACACCCATCTGTATATAATACAACACACACTCAAAACCACGTGATGTGACATGACATAGAGCCATGTGTGCTAAACACACAGACCCAAACATTTCCTTTCTACCTAATTAAAACTCACTGCAGTATTCATTTATTCATTTATTTATTTATTTATTTATTTTATATTTTTGACAGGCATACTGGACAGTGAGAGAGAGAGACAGAGAGAAAGGTCTTCCTTTGCCGCTGGTTCACCCTCGAATGGCCGCCGCGGCCAGTGCGCTGTGGCCGGCACACCGCGCTGATCCGATGGCAGGAGCCAGGTGCTTTTCCTGGTCTCCCATGGGGTGCAGGGCCCAAGCACCTGGGCCATCCTCCACTGCACTCCCTGGCCACAGCAGAGAGCTGGCCTGGAAGAGGGGCAACCGGGACAGAATCCGGCGCCCCAACTGGGACTAGAACCCGGTGTGCCGGCGCCGCTAGGCGGAGGATTAGCCTAGTGAGCCGTGGCGCAGGCCCACACTGCAGTATTCATATAGGTAAATACTGAATTTATTTCATATTAATTTCAGACCAATTCAAGCAGTATGTTACAAAGTTACATACATGTGGCACATGATTTCACCACACTGTTTCACTGCAATGTGTGAGTGCATCATATACAGCACACCTCATTCATGACACAACTTGATAATCTTAAGAGTTCAGTAACAATCAGTGGACTGTGTTAACATTTAACAGCAACAGTGGCATGAGACAATCATGAATATGTATTTTATTCAAGTTCAGAATTCAGCCATTGTTTCATTGGCATGACAAATTAGTGGAGGCCAACAGGGCCAAAAGCAGTGGCCAAGGACTGTGGTACTGAGGAGACCTGAGGGCTGGACCCGGGAAGAAATATAGACAACCCAAAAGGTAGCACCCCCTTGCGCATTTTCAATTGAACCTAAGAGGAAAATGTCATCTTGGATATGGGAAGGGTGCTCACTGGAAAAAGTCAATCAAGGAGAATAGAAGAAGCTGTGTCCCTGCAGGGAACAATACAGAATATTCAGAGATGTTGGTTATTCTGTAGGTAGGATAAGGCCCAATACAGGACTTAAGTGAGGTCACATATGATATTTTGTACATAATCTTTGGTAAAGCAAGAGAAATGCTAGTTGTATTCCTTCACACACTCTGACACCATTAAAAAAAGAGCTTTAGCACATAGCTAGAAGTCCAACCCAATTATATGACTTCTAACCCAAACTCCAGCATCCAATGATGAGACGAATGTGCTGTGCACATGTATGTTATAGTTTTTATCAGGACATGTATTTGGTTGCCTGTGAGACTATGGAATACGTCTATTCTGAGAACTCAGATCATGATCATCAGAATATGTGTGGATTGGATAAATCAATGAATGAAACATCAACTGCATATTCATGACCTCTGATCCACATTGCAGACATCTCAATCACCCAGTGTGATCCACAACCTGAAAACTCAGTGGAGGGCAAGACCTTGGTCCTTGAAGCAGAAGAAACATCTGATAAATTGGAACCCCACATCAGCCACTCACCTTCACCTTTACAACCTCATCCTGGTAAGGACAGCGACAGGTGAGGCTGGGCGCATCAGTGCAATGTGTGTGGGTATGTTCAGCAACCATCACGGAAGACAAATGAACACAGAATAAAATAGTGTGCTTAGGGCAAAAAGAACAGTCACGGTCATACAAGGTCAGGGATTAAATATGACAGTTTAACATAAATACGCCAAAGAAAAAT